>NC_134693.1:10395744-10695744 GCF_050947455.1 Rhinoderma darwinii
CAGTTTATGAGCTAGTAAAACCCCCGTCCCTTGTATGTGTCTCCTGTCAGCCAAGGGAACACAGAGGCACGTAGCGCCAAAGGTGTTAGTGTGCCCGAAGCTCCATACATCACATCCACTTCCGAGACTCCTGAATTCCATGAGGCCAAAGTCATTGACGCTGCTCTGCTCAGTAATCATCAGCTGAGACTTTGTAATATATTTTTGCAATTGGCAAAATTTTTTATTGAAGTGTATATGTCCAAATTATCATAAAGCTTATATATAAATCTTCTACTGATCCTGAGTTATATCCTGTATTATACTCCAGAGCTGTACTCACTATTCTGCTGGTGGAGTCACTGTGTACATACATTACTTATCCTGTACTGATCCTGAGTTACATCCTGTATTATACTCCAGAGCTGCACTCACTATTCTGCTGGTGGAGTCACTGTGTACATACATTACTTATCCTGTACTGATCCTGAGTTACATCCTGTATTATACTCCAGAGCTGCACTCACTATTCTGCTGGTGGAGTCACTGTACATACATTACATTACTTATCCTGTTCTGATCCTGAGTTACATCCTGTATTATACTCCAGAGCTGTACTCACTATTCTGCTGGTGGAGTCACTGTGTACATACATTACATTACTTATCCTGTACTGATCCTGAGTTACATCCTGTATTATACTCCAGAGCTGCACTCACTATTCTGCTGGTGGAGTCACTGTGTACATACATTACTTATCTTGTACTGATCCTGAGTTACATCCTGTATTATACTCCAGAGCTGCACTCACTATTCTGCTGGTGGAGTCACTGTACATACATTACATTACTTATCCTGTTCTGATCCTGAGTTACATCCTGTATTATACTCCAGAGCTGTACTCACTATTCTGCTGTGAAGTCACTGTGTACATACATTACATTACTTATCCTGTACTGATCCTGAGTTACATCCTGTATTATACTCCAGAGCTGCACTCACTATTCTGCTGGTGGAGTCACTGTGTACATACATTACATTACTTATCTTCTACTGATCCTGAGTTACATCCTGTATTATACTCCAGAGCTGTACTCACTATTCTGCTGGTGGAGTCACTGTGTACATACATACATTACTTATCCTGTACTGATCCTGAGTTACATCCTGTATAATACGCCAGAGCTGCACTCACTATTCTGCTGGTGGAGTCACTGTACATACATTACATTACTTATCCTGTGCTGATCCTGAGTTATATCCTGTATTATACTCCAGAGCTGCACTCACTATTCTCCTTGTGGAGTCACTGTGTACATACATTACATTACTTATCCTGTTCTGATCCTGAGTTACATCCTGTATTATACTCCAGAGCTGTACTCACTATTCTGCTGTGAAGTCACTGTGTACATGCATTACATTACTTATCCTGTACTGATCCTGAGTTACATCCTGTATTATACTCCAGAGCTGCACTCACTATTCTGCTGGTGGAGTCACTGTGTACATACATTACATTACTTATCCTGTACTGATCCTGAGTTACATCCTGTATTATACTCCAGAGCTGCACTCACTATTCTGCTGGTGGAGTCACTGTGTGTATACATTACATTACATAAGCCTATAGAATAGTGAGTGCAACTCTGGAGTATAATGCAGGATGTAACTCAGGATCAGTACAGGATAAGTAATGTAATGTATATACAGTGACCACTAGCAAGAATAGTGAGTGCAGCTCTGGAGTATAATACAGGATAAGTAATGTATGTACACAGTGACTACACTTTTTACGCAGATTTCTTTATGGGAAATATCTTCTGGTCCTAGAACTGCTTCTATGGAAAGTTATGTTTTCTTTATATTCATGATTTCATGCAGCATTTGCCCGTGTTGCAGACTTTTTTCCTTTTCATCACTTTTTGGGAATGTCACCTTGATTCAGATCCCACAGTTTTGCTCTTTTAAAAAATTTACATATATTAAGTTTCTGAGCGATGTCAGTAAATGAAGTAAAGCAGCAGATTCCTAAGACAGGACATTATGCTAGTACATACCGCAAAATACTGTCTTCACTTTCAAACATTTTACGCGTTAAATCTACTCTATTCACATCCAGAGCTGTATTCAAAATGTTACTGTTCCCCTTTAACCCTTAGATTATGGGACCTTACATCTCCCTGCTGACCTTTCATTACCCAGTTGCTGTTTTTAACATACTTTGCTGTGTAGCTTTGTAGAAGAAATAATGTTACCAACTTGCACTGTAGAGTAGTGCCCCGAAACATAAATCTCCCTCAATAGCGCATCATACATCTTAACTTCGCTGTTAGACTATGTCTGTCAGCATAGCGCTGGTGAATTGTCAGTCATCAGAATTCTGAATGCACCTCTGGATGTAACTGGAGTATTAGACATGATGTAACTCATTATGTCTTATGCTCCAGTCACTACCAGAGCTGCAATCTGCCAAGTGCATGAGGCCTTTTTCGGGCACCTATAGGGTCAATGTGCCTGGCAGTGTTATAGGGGCACTTTGACTTGCCACTTTTATAGGTGTACTGTGGCTGGTACTGTTATGAGGGTATTTTGGCTGGTACTGTTACAGGAGCACTGTAGGTAGCACTGCTCTAGGGATACCATGGCTGGTTTTGTTAGGGGGCGCTGTGACTGGCACTGTTATAGGGACACTGTGGCTAGTAATGTCAAAGGGGTGCCGTGGCTGGTACTGTTCAGGGGCTACTGTGGCTGGTTCTGTTCTGGGGGTATTGTTATGATGGCACTGTGACTGGTACAGGTATATTTTTTGGGGTACTGTGGCTGGTACTATTATGGGGTACTATTATGATGGCACTGCAGCTGGAGCTATAAGAGGTACATTCTGGGTGATATTATGGGGGTAATGTAGTGGGCACTATTGTAGGGGTAGCCTGGTTGATACCATGGGGGTACTGTAGTATGGCTACTATGGCTGGAACTGTTTTAGGGGCACAATGGCTGGAACTGTTTTAGGGGCACTATGGCTGGAACTGTTTTAGGGGCACTATGGCTGGAACTGTTTTAGGGGCACTATGGCTGGCATTGTTATAGAGGTACTCTAGCTAGCACTATTATAGGGGCACTGTACCAGTAAATAGGTTGTCTCACATCGCACCACATACACCCATTCTTCCTTTCCATCTCCAGATGTTGAGAGTTATGCTTCTTAGCAGCGTTGTTGTCTCCTTGGTGCACAGTGACATCTATGGGTTTTGTTTTATACTTGGCATTTGTTTTGGCATTTATCCTCCACTTTTACTGGACACTTAATAAATAGTGTGGTCAACCCATATAATTATCCGAAGAGCCAGGGGTCATTAATTAATTATCCCACATAATAGGTGTATTGTGCGCTTAATAGCCCGTCCTCGAAATTCGCTGTGATCTTGGTACGTTTTTCCACACAATGCCCGTACTGTACAATAAAACGGCGGGAGATCTGTCGCTGGGAACAGACAACTTTTCTACAGAGATTTTACAATAATAACCAAGATTTTTTAAATGAATTGTCTTCGCCCCACTCTGCTGATTGTTATTGTGAAGGCGCACGGAAAACCGCGCAATTAAAAGCGGAAAGCATGTAATTACAGCGCAGCCTTCACGCTACAGAGGAGGGGATTTCAGCCGAGCCAGGGAAATATTTAAACAGGAGATTGCTCTGTCCAATTCCCCTAAATGAAGAGCTTAGGTTAGTAGTATTTTAAATTAACCATATCACCTCATGCTGGGGCTGAATTCGCCGCGCCAATGAGCGATCGCTTTCCCTTCGTGGAGCCGTTCAATAATTACTAAGCACAAGTATAACTGAAAGCTCTATTGCAAACATAATTTGCACGTAGATAGATGCGAGGGAAGTCCCGCCGAGTTAATTTGGAATTCCCGCTGCATAGACGAGAAACTGTGTTAACTTGCTCCTCGCAGATCTGTCAAGGCCACAGAACGTTCATTCATTCATTGTACAAGCAAATGTGTTTATGAAGTAGAACAAGCACAGATCAGCGGCGATTAAGAGGGGGGAAGAGTACAGATCAGCGGCGATTAAGGGGGGGAGAGTACAGATCAGTGGCGATTAAGAGCGAGGGAAATGTACAGCTCCGTGGCGATTAAGAGGGGGAGAGTACAGATCATCATTGACTAAGGGGGGGAGAGTACAGATCAGCATTGACCAAGAGGGGGAGAGTACAGATCAGCATTGACCAAGAGGGGGAGAGTACAGATCATCATTGACTAAGGGGGGGGGAGTACAGATCAGCATTGACCAAGAGGGGGAGAGTACAGATTAGCATTGACCAAGAGGGGGAGAGTACAGATCAGCATTGACCAAGAGGGGGAGAGTACAGATCAGCATTGACCAAGAGGGGGAGAGTACAGATCAGCATTGACCAAGAGGGGGAGAGTACAGATCAGCATTGACTAAGGGGGGGAGAGTACAGATCAGCATTGACTAAGGGGGGGAGAGTACAGATCAGCATTGACTAAGTGGGGGGAGAGTACAGATCAGCATTGAATAAGGGGGGAGAGTACAGATCATCATTGACTAAGGGGTGGGGGAGTATAGATCAGCATCGATTAAGGCCCCATGCACACGACCGTATTATTCATCCACCTGTAAATACTGTCTGTAAATACGGCTCCATAGTCATCTGTAAATTATCCACATATACGGAAGGGTGTTCGTAACTATGGTTAGTAATGCAACTGTATTTACGGATCCACAGAAAAAACGAAGAAATCTAGGGTAAACCCCTGGCGTTGCATAGCAATGGTTCCGTAATTACGGACGGCTCCCATGTAAAAAAAAAAAATCTATACCGTGTGGTGTACATTTTTTTTTTTTTTTTGTGGGCAATGAGATGGAAAAGCAAAGTCTACTACGCTATTCCATCCTTCAAAAAAAAAAAAAAAAAAGGGTCATAGCCTGAAGAAGGACAATAGAACACTCTTCTGGCCTCTGTCTCGATAATGGAGCCCTATGGACATGTTTGGCGTGCCCGACGGGATCTCTTCTGGTGTACGCGCCAAATGGATATCACAAACCTGATGTGAACAGAGTCTAAGAATGAGGGAGAGTACGGATCGGCAGTGATTAAGGGGGGATTTTCTAAACTGGACAATTCCTTTAACTCAGAATTTCCTAATCGCGAGATTGAAGGAGCAGCCGGAAGAAAACTTTGCAGATTTAAACTTTGGTATTGAGTCACTGGATGACTTCTGCCGCTAGAATTTATTTTTTTCTTTAAAAATGTAAATTAGTTTCCAGCTAGTGAATAATTAGCAAAAAGAAAATCATCAGCAGAGCAGATAGTGCCAACATCGCAAAAATCTGTGATCTGTCATTCGTTTTCAAAGAGATAGTTGAAGTATCCTTGAAGAGCGACTTGTTGACAGGCGTTTTCTAGATTAATTAGTGCACGGCGCTAATGGCTCTCTTATAATTACGCTCTTTCCTGTGAATGTGTCAGCTCAACTCCTGCTCTGCACGGATGACATCTTGTCCTTTTTTTAAGGGTTTAATCTGTGAGCGCTCTAACTAATGCAAACCATTAAGGTATTCCCAGCAGGTGGGGTGGTGGGGGGTTGACTGGTTGAGTAACGGCTTTGATCGGCCCATCTGATGAGGTAGAAAATGACTGTTTAGCTTTTTGTTTGCTGATATCTTACATTAGACGCCGGGGGTGCAAGACGCTTGGAGGATTGCCAGCCTCCCCTATTAAAGAGTCACTCTTCATATTTCCGATAAAGGACTGCTGTTATATGACGTTTGAAAGCCTTTCACATCAGCAGGATTGGTGGCGCTTCCAATTAGCACCATGATATGGTCAATCTAAAAGACAAATAAATTGAACGGGGAGACGGGGCAATTGACGTTTTGTAATGTGGCCTAACATTGGTTGTGTGGGATTGCAGATATTCACCAAACACTTGGCCTTTCGGACATGGTATGCATCATTTCTGCATTACTATCATTAGTGTAATTATTTTATTTTATATTATTTGTTTAAAATTTTAGTTTTTGGAATATACATTATATATATATTTATTATTTTTTTTTAATATTTATATTCTATTTGATTACATTTTTATTTCAATATTTTTTAGTATTTTTATATATTTTTAAATCCTTATTTCTTTTATATTACTATTTGTAAAAAGAATGAATATATTTTAAATAATTATTTTTTATTAGTTTGGTTATTGATTTAATTTTCCTTTGCGTTTATTTGACATATTTTCATATTTTTTATTTCTATTTTTACATATTTCACATTTTTATATTATCGTTTTAACATTTTAGTTTTATCAATTGTTTATTTGTGTTCATTTTTAATGTTTTAAAAAAATTTTTTATTATGTAACATTTATATTTTATTGTTTTTAGCTTTTTAAATTATGAAATTATATTTTCTACTGAGTTTTTACATTGGCAACAACATGAAAGAAAAATAGTTGTGTCTGTGTGTCCACTACAATTCTCGACAGTCGTTCTGGGAATGGCAGGGCATGTGCCCCAGGTGCTGAGTGCCAGGGGTAGTGCCAACCAACCACTGTGCCGTGTCCAGGGTGTTGAAAATTAAAACCGAATTTTTGCCCTGGGGGAAGGAATACCAAGCCATGACCAGCCGAGGATGGACAGGGGTATATATATATACCCCCGCTTCTCTTCTATTAAAATTCTCTATTGTTGTAAGTGCCTCAAATTCTTCATTGTGGAGCCGCCATTATATATAATAATAGGCCTGTGTTAAAAAAAAAAAAAGTAGAACAATGATAACTTGATTTGCGGTTGAGACATAAATGCCCCCGTGGTGAGGTCACCTCCCAGAAAACCAATTTACACTTTCCATAAAGATCCCCAGTATTGTGTATCTTGTACTTCAAACATCTCCGCTCCCTCCAAGTATCTGAGACGAGACGTTATTTCGTCACCCGGCCCGAAGGGGATTGTATTTCATTAGACACTTTGGCTTTCAGTGCGGGAACGATACTGTAGTATCATTGTGTTCATGCCGCACTTGACAAGGTATAAATACAATTAATGTCCACAATATAAAGAGATTGTTTTAATGGTTTAAAATGTATTAATTTATAATGAAGGATTCAAAGAGCTTTGAGGGGCAATTATCTATTTAGTAATCTACGTACCTTATATTCCTGTATCTATAGACCGTCCCGCTAGGAAGAGTGACTGGGTCCGTGTTCTGTTTTTAATGAGAAAATATGTACTTTTTTTATTACTAGATGTCGATTATTAGATGACATGGCCCGATCCAGACAAAAACAATAGTGCCACCTAGGGGCGTACATAGAATAAAAAATTACAATGGGGGTCCGGTTTTGTGTGTTAGGCCATATCACCCAAATCTCCCAGTGGCATACTTATAGCAAAGAACAAAGAGAGGGGTCCTCATAGCAGAGATCAAACTGGGCCCCCCATTGTGGTGCTGGATTTTGCCCCCCAGGACAGAAGGGCCTCTACCCCTTTTCATGACCCTTGGGCCAACTCCCTAGAACTTTGTTTACTAGCAATGTCGTTCCTCTGGAGAGGGAAGTCCTGCACGGGTTCTTATCCAATAACAAAGGGGATGGGTCCGACCACGGCTGGGTCCCCTCTCTCCAAGGGCCATAAAGCACCCACATGGTCTACCTCTGATACCTAATTCCTTGCATACCCGCCATTCCTGTCCTGTTCTTCTACTCTACTACCCATCATTTATATGAGCGATGGTAAAAGCCTCTGTGGTCTGGTCTCCTTTCATAGTTTATAGGGCAAAGACTTTGGAAAGGGAAAGTCCAATTCAAGTTTCTTCCACCCACTGGGGCATGGGGACACCCTGAGCCTCTCTAGTGCCTCATGGCAGCCTGATGGACTGTTACTACGGCACATAGGACGTTGCAGTCACCATTAAGAATACTCATCAGGGTCTACATCTCTCATGATCCCAATGTGGATAACATGTCCATAGATCCCACCTAATGGAGAACCTATTACCAGGCCCTATATATTAGGGTCTGCAGCTGTCAGGGCATGCTGGGAGTTGTAGTTTTGGTACAGCTGGAGAGAGAACTGCATTAGGGCATCGTACACATGAATAAAATAGTTACTTTGCATTTTTTCTTAGACGTTGCATTTTTGTTCCATTGTATTTATTTGAGGTTGGGCTTCTCCGCTCAGCTCTGCATAGTTGGTCTCCATCTTGTCTTCTCATATCTTCTGTGTAATCATAAAACAATATTTTAAAGCGATACAAGGGCGGAATGTAAGTGTAGCAAAGAACTGTGAATTGTCCCTGGAATGAACTATCTATGACAGGAAGCATGTATCCGTCACACTGAGTATATACATTGTATCACAAGCGTTCTTTGTTGGAGTGCGATTGCGATGGATATTTGTTTTTAGAAGACGCTTTAGACCTTTATGTGAACTGTGAATGTTTTACAGCAAACAGAGATAACAGCCGCTCTCTTCTCTCCCTCACAGCGAGTCCGCATGCAACGCCATCAACTCTACATTTCCCGACGTCGCCCATTATCCAGCAACCTGGGCCGTACTTCTCTCACCCAGCAATCCGCTATCACCCGCAGGAGACTCTGAAAGAGTTTGTCCAACTTGTCTGCCCAGAAGCCGGTCAGCAGTCTGGACAGGTGGGGTTCCTAAACGTAAGGACTGCTTTTTATACTACAGAAGTGTCTGTCCACTGTCCCTGAATTGTTTATCTTGTTTATTATCCTGTACTGTTCCTGAGTTACATCCTGTATTATACTCCAGAGCTGCACTCACTATTCTGCTGGTGGAGTCACTGTGTACATACAGGACTTATCCTGTACTGGTCCTGAGTTACAACCTGTATTATACTCCAGAGCTGCACTCACTATTCTGCTGGTGGAGTCACTGTGTACATACATTACATTACTTATCCTGTACTGTTCCTGAGTTACATCCTGTATTATACTCCAGAGCTGCACTCACTATTCTGCTGGTGGAGTCACTGTGTACATACATTATATTACTTCTCCTGTACTGATCCTGAGTTACATCCTGTATTATACTCCAGAGCTGCACTCACTATCCTGCTGGTGGAGTCACTGTGTACATACATTACATTATTTATCCTGCACTGATCCTGAGTTACATCCTGTGTTATACTCCAGAGCTGAACTCACTATTCTGCTGGTGGAGTCACTGTGTACATACATTACATTACTTCTCCTGTACTGATCCTGAGTTACATCCTGTATTATACTCCAGAGCTGCACTCACTATTCAGCTGGTGGAGTCACTGTGTACATACAGTACATTACTTATCCTGTACTGATCCTGAGTTATATCCTGTATTATACTCCAGAGCTGCACTCACTATTCTGCTGGTGCAGTCACTGTGTACATTACATTACTTATCCTGTACTGATCCTGAGTTATATCCTGTATTATAATCCAGAGCTGCACTCACTATTCTGCTGGTGGAGTCATTGTGTACATACATGACATTACTTATCCTGTACTGATCCTGAGTTACATCCTGTATTATACTCCAGAGCTGCACTCACTATTCTGCTGGTGGAGTCACTGTGTACATACATTATATTACTTATCCTGTACTGATCCTGACATATAGCCTGTATTATACTCCAGAGTGCAGCGAATAGTGAGTGCAGCTCTGGAGTATAATGCATTATGTAACTCTGGATCAGTACAAGATAAGTAATGTATGTACACAGTGACTCCACCAGTAGAATAGTGAGTGCAGCTCTGGAGTATAATACAGGATGTACCTCAGGATCAGTACAAGATAAGTAATGTCATGTATGTACACAGTGACTCCACCAGCAGAATAGTGAGTGCAGCTCTGGAGTATAATACAGGATATAACTCAGGATCAGTACAGGATCAGTAATGTAATGTATGTACACAGTGACTCTGCCAGCAGAATAGTGAGCGCAGCTCTGGAGTATAATACAGGATGTAACTCAGGATCAGTACAGAATAAGTAATGTAATGTATGTACACAGTGACTCCACCAGCAGAATAGTGAGTGCAGCTCTGGAGTATAATACAGGATGTAACTCAGGATCAGTACAGGATAAGTAATGTATGTACACAGTGACTCCACCAGCAGAATAGTGAGTGTAGCTCTGGAGTATAATACAGGATCTAACTCAGGATCAGTACAGGATAAGTAATGTAATGTATGTACACAGTGACTCCACCAGCAGAATAGTGAGTACAGCTCTGGAGTAAAATACATGATAAAATAATGTAATGTATATATGTAAAATGGTATCCAAAGCTGAACATATGCTTAGTGTATTCTGTCCATTTTACGTCATGTTTTGTAGGGAGAACTATTTTTCAGGGAGAACCCAAAAATTAGTCTAATTGTTCTTTCAGCTCTCACACTACAGAATTTTCTATTTTAGGACCGGTTCAGTGTCTGCACAGGACATGCTTGCTGTGTTGCATTACAGGAGATGTAGAGTTGACAATAGGCACTGTAATGTAATCTGGAAAAAATAAAAATAAATACAGCACAATACACTGTATTATGGGAGCTGAGCAAAGGTATCATAGTCGCCAAACTTGAAGTATTCTAAGTTTCAGCCTGCACAATTGTGAATGCAGCTCTAGATGTGACTGGAGTACAAGTGAAGAAAGTCACTCAGCATTATATGTAGATTATATTGAGATGTTGAAAAGTGAACCTACATCTAAATATCAGATTTATATCATTTCCAGTTACTATTTAACCTAAGCATTCTGGGTAAAACATTATTTTTTAGTATATTTTAAATGTTTTTGGTGTTTTATTGCAGCTCGTGCGCTGTGTTCATTAATTTGAAATCTGTTTTGCAGAGCTCATAGTTTACAGTCGCCCTAAATGAAATTATTGCAGATAGCTATTACAGGGGGGAACTATCTGATGGTAGAAATTGAGGAAAAGGAAGAAATTAAGGCACAAAATGAAATGGCTCCTTCTAAATGATCTTTAACAACTTGTGGAGAGACAGATGTTCCAGGTCTGGATGTTATTTATATGGGTATATCAAGTACTCAAGTTCTAGCTGACCAGTACTTGAACCCTGCATACCACAAGTCCAATTTCTTACGCTTCGTATTTATCTGTCTGCGGATCTGTGAATGCAGAAAAAGACTGAAAGTGTCTGAGACGTAATAACTACTCCCAGACTGGGGCTTATTCTGGTGAATTGGGGGTGAAACTTGAAGATCGGGTATTTTGTGTGAATTGGGGAAAAGGCGTAAGGGGAAAAATAATGAAGATAAAAAATATTCCAGATATTGTTTGGGCCGATTCCTCCGTCAGGCTAAGGTTCGGACAAGTCATTTAGCCAAATATTCTAACCTCATGCTGGGAGTTGTAGTTCTGCAACAGCTGGAGACACACAGATCGACGACTGCTGCGTTACAGTAGCACACAGCCAACAGCAACTTTATATTTAACTGGGAGAGGGGCACATATTTTACAGAGGGGGCACATTTTTTTCCCCAAATGTTTTTTATCGGTCTATATAAATTTTCAAAATGTAACACTGAAGGTGAAGATTATTATCAGAAGTCCAATTTAAAAGGGTTGCCCGTTTTGTTAGGGTCTATTGAAAATGAGCTGATTGAATAGGATCCGGCTGCAGGGTCCCCCAACAATCAGCTGTTATCCTGAACATTTAGTTCCCCTGAGAGCTGTTTTTTGTGGTGGCTCTGTTCTGGGTCAATAGAGGGGGGCTCTGAAGTACCTGAAATACAGAATGAAGCAACTTTGCAAAGTCATAATTAAAAATCTCCTACCGTTTTGTGCCTACAGCTTCTATGCAGACCTATGTGTTTCCATGGTTACAGACTACAAATAAACCTGGTGTAGTCTGATCTGGCAGTCGTGTCTTGCTCCCTTCTACTGTGTGTAGGTTATAAGGAATAGGGTAAGTGGAGCAGCACATCACTGCAGCATCAGACTACACAGGGTTTATTCGTAGTCTGTTACCATGGAAACACATAGGTCTGCTTAGAAGCTGTTGACCCAAAAGATTACAATTTGTTTTAATAAACTTTTGCAAAGTTACTTTTTTTTTTATTCTAAAAGCTTTGAAGCAATGACAAAAAATTTGTTGCAAAAATTAAGGAATTGCCCGTTTAATTCTAAAAAAAATATAGATATTATATCATATTTTAATAAATATTAATATATTAGATTCGATTTTTGGGCAGTCCGGTCTCTCGTTGTCTCCGCTGTCACTGAAACTCATCTTAGTTGCACAGCAGAAGATTTATTTTCGGAGTTGTGCGGTGGACGGATTACTGCCGCAATTATGGAAGTTATAAAGACTTCAGTAAAGGATTTTATTGTTCCTTAAAACCACTGTAGTCCAATTTTACCGTCTCGCCGGTTGCCGCCCCCCCCCCCCCCCCGGAGCGCGCTGCATGTAGGATGAGACGTCTGCATGGCGAATCAATTTGTTGACTGTTGTCAAAACTGATATTGTCAGACGGTGCGAGCGCTCAGCCTCTAAATTCTATTGCTCCATAAATTAAACCAACTGCTCGGCCTCATAAAATGTTAAATATACAGTTACGCCGGCGCACGGCTGAGATGTACGCGACGTTGAGATGGAAGTTTATTCCATTTTTGTTCCAGGCTAAGTGATTGTCAGCGAAGGGATCAGATTTATGACTTGGCCAAAAGATCCGCACGGCAATATATCACTCAGGTGGAGGATACATTGTAGCAAACACCTGCGCAGGACACGGACTACTCCATGTTGTCCTGACGTCAGTGCAATCACTCTGCGAGGGAATGACCTCCCCAGACAGAAAGCAGCACTCCATTATATAGTAAGAAATGATAAACTAGGATTACAAACCACTTCTGGTCTCCATTGCTGGTAAACAGCAAAAATAATTTCATCCAGTAATCCAGAAAGGGATTTTGTGGTAACATTTTATTTGAGCGCGATTTCCTGAAGGTTCTGTACCCTTACAACCAAATTTCATATACTTTTCGATGACCCTTTAATAATCCGGAATATTTAGTAATCTGGCAATTTTCTAGTCCCAAATGTTTTTCTTTTACAGTCTTTATAAATGTAGGTTTACTGTAAAATTCCTTTAATCTGCCATCTGATAATTCAAAAGTCTGATAATTCTGATATAAAATTGCAATAAAATGTGGAATTTCGAAACGACAAAAACTGAAGACTGAACAGAGATTAGGAAATTTTCCTAATTAAAAACAAAAACCAAATCTGTGTTTTTTTCATTTCAGGTTGTTTTTGTTTTTTTAAGATCTCTACCCCTACAAGTGATTTAAAAAAAAAAAAATTGCATGATTTTCTGGTTGTCCAATAATCCAGAATATTTGATAATCTGTCTCTTATCAGTTCCAATTGATGCTAGAGTAAAGAAATGTTACTTTCCTGTCAAAGCTCGCATAATAAAATTGAGTTTCCAGATTCTAGGTATATTTGTTTGTTTACTGAAAGGGAATTCCCACCTTTGCGACTAATTATTTTTTATTTCTCCAATGCATCTCAAATAGAAAATAAAACAATTTTGTAAATAGTCAGACTTTAAAATCTTCTACCGTTTTGTGTATGCAGCTCCTAGGATGACCCATTTGTCTCCATGACTACAGACTGCAAACAAACTCAGTGTAGTCTGATCCTGCAGTCATTTGTTATGCTCTTCCATCTGCCCCCTTTTCTATTGTCTGTTGGTGGAGGGTTCATATAGAACAAAGTATGACTGCAGGATCAACAACACAGCCAGTGTGAAGCACAGCTGGAGTGTAAAGCATGGTTGACGAGACAGTATTATAATTTATTTAAAATAAATGTAGTCCCCTCTTTGTTTTTGTTTTTTTTAATTAAAATTTGTCTTTGAATTAAGTGTATTTTCTGTTGTTTCACAGCCCAATGGTAGCAGCCAAGGCAAGGTGCACAATCCATTCCTTCCTACTCCCATGTTGCCACCACCTCCTCCGCCACCAATGGCCAGGCCTGTGCCCCTGCCCGTGCCAGACACAAAGCCTCCAACTACGTCTACAGATGGAGGAGCCACATCTCCCACTTCTCCGAGTAAGTCAAATTTGCCACCATGGAAGATCTTATGACTATAATAAGCTTATACAGCTTTATACATTATACGTTTCCGGTGAGCGAGTTTTGAAATAAATACTGGGCAATTATATTTTAATATTATAATAGATATTATATCATTCAATAAAAAATAATAATATGGTCAAAAAAGTGTACCCCAACCATCTAATAATAATGAGGTGACTCTGCTGACCTTGTCCTAGTCTACACATTAAAGCTGACAAGTGAGCTGCAGACATCAGGAAATGACAGTTTATTGTTTGTGCTGCAGTGGCCAGTATGAAAACGGCAATATTTCAGAATTTTGACTCCTAAGAGGCTTATAGAATAATCTATATGTTCATTGAGTGACATTTCTTTAAGACCACTCCACCCAAAATGACAGTGAAAAAATGACAGTGGTGTTCTACAGGGATACAAGAGAAAAAAATGAATATGTGTGTGTGTGTGTGTGTGTGTGTGTCTATTTATATATGTGTGTTTGTGTGTATATATATGTATATGGCGACCAGTTGACCACCATATTTGTTTCGATTTGCAGACAGCCATATCTATGGCTTAAGTATGGCTCTAATTTATGGTATAGCTTTATTACATATTTAATAGCAAGTTCCGAATCTAGATCACCTGTGGAACGACAGCGGCTGTAGAAGGGGGAATTACAGTTCTCAGAGATTTTATGTGAGCAAACTCTCTGCTGTTTTCTTAGCTGAAAGTGAACTTCCTGGGGCTCGGTTCACATCATTTATTTAAAAGCTTCCAAAAAGCGAACACTTTCATATTCTCCACATTCACGTAACGCCACTTGAATTTATTATCAGAAATACCTGAGGTTAGACTTGCAGAAGAGATTCCTAGCAAGGTGAAATGAATAATAGAGATGGACATGAAAGACTACTAACAACATAAAATGAAGAGTATACATTTCTCTATCTGTAGTGAAACATTACATGTAAATATACATGTATACATAGTACTGACTATTTATATATGAAGTCCGCTTATTCATTCACAGGAGACTAGTGACATCACTGAGAACGCAGTCTTCTCTATTAGGTGGAAAACCGTTACATCAATGACAATGTAGCCTATTCACTATAGATCAGAGAGAGGCATCATTATTGCCTGGGGACTTGTGACATCCCTGAGAATGCCGAATATTCTCTATTTAAAAGTGAAAAACTATTCATTCACTAGAGAGCAGCGGTGACATCACTGAGAATGTACCCTATTAATTCATTAGAGAGCAGCGGTGACATCACTGAGAATGCAGCCTATCTATTCACTAGAGAGAAGCGGTGACATCACTGAGAATGTACCCTATTCATTTACTAGCAGCGAGCAGCGGTGACATCACTGGGAATGTACCCTATTCATTCACTAGAGATCAGCAGTGACATCATTGAGAATGTACCCTATTCATTCACTAGAGAGCAGCGGTGACATCACTGAGAATGTACCCTATTCATTCACTAGAGAGCAGCAGTGACATCACTGAGAATGTACCCTATTAATTTACTAGGGAGCAGCGGTGACATCACTGAGAATGTACCCTATTAATTTACTAGGGAGCAGCGGTGACATCACTGAGAATGTACCCTATTCATTCACTAGAGAGCTGCGGTGACATCACTGAGTATTCAGCCTATCCATTCAATAGAGAACAGTGACATCGCAGTTTATCTAGTTACCAGAGTACGGTGACATAATTGAGAATACAGCATATTCACTATAGAGCAGTAACATCACTATTCACCACATCATCCTATTTTTGCCGTTGGAGCACTGTACACCCACATTTATTTTAACTGGAGACTAGTGACATCATTGAGAATGCAGACTATTCACTATAGAGCAGCGACATCACTGAGAGTGTAACCTATTCATTCTCAAGAGAGCAGTGACATCATTGAGAATGCAGCCTATCCATTCGCTAGAGACCATAACACACTCGGAGAATGCTGCCTATCCATTTACTTGAGAGTGGTGACATCACTAATAATGCAGCCTATCCATTCACTAGAAAGCAGTGACATCACTGATAATGCAGCCCATCCATTTACTAGAGAGCTTCGGTGACATCACTGTTAATGCATCCTATCCATTCACTAGAATGTGGTGACATCACTGAGCATGCAGCCTATCCATTCACTGGTGACATCACTAAGAATCTGATGTCATATGATCTATGTAATAACTCTCTGCCTTTTCCTCTTTTTAAAGTTTAACATATTTCATAACCTAATATCACTACAGCAGCCATCTCCACTTTTCTGTCTCTCCTTACTAACCTTTCACTTCTTCTCCCTTTTGCGGCCTTTGCAGAACAGACAGGATTGCTTAATTCAGCAGGTAGGGGAGCAATGATTTACCATCTGATACAGTCTGGGTAGTTCTACCATTATTTGGAGATCCCTGTGTCCTGACATTCATTACTCATTCATTGTGTCACATATTTAGTTGCGTGTTTTATCCATACAATGTTTTCATATGGAATCTTATGGGTAACGTAGCTCCTGGGCCTTAAACTATGACCCATCATTTATAGCACTGGTTTCCTTATATGGTGCAGAGGGGACTCCTCCGCTTAGGGTGCCCGGGTGTGACCGCAACCTCATCACCCCTAGAGTTTTACCCCTTCATGCCATGGTAGCTATGAGTGCATAGCATGAGACTTCCAACTTTGAGGTCTGCTATTACAGTAACATTTCCCCATTAAAGAGAATAGTGGGGGAAAAACTTCTGCCGCTTGAATCCCCCAATAGTGACAGAACTTGAGGTGGGTATTAGCCTGATATCTTCTAACCTGAAGATCGCTCCGTAGAGTAAATTACGTCAGCGCCGTTGGTAATGTGCTGCTGACTCGTTACTTCCTACAAGACGGTTATGGAGCCGCGCTGGGACATCCTGCATCAAACGACGCAGAAGAAGTTACCCTGGTTATGAATAAGTTATAGTCCTGAGATGTAAGTGCGCCGCGCCTGATTACAGGAAGCTCTTGAAGTAACAGCAGATAAAAGAGCGATGCTCGGTCTAACGCACATTAAGTTTATGATTGTATTCCCGATGGGGCTCTCTCAGCCTAGACCAAGTGCGATATCGCACCATCGTCTAGCAGGTTCCTTCTCTTTTCTGCAGAGGTGTACAGGAAGATGTAGCAACTGCTCATTATATCACATTATTGCCTTCTACGTCTACTAACCAGGATCCTTGAAGTCTATGGCAGCAGGAAATGATCCGCGGCGGGTCCAGATCACTAAGACGTCCGTTCATTTGAAGATGCTGTTGAGTGTCTAGGGAATATAAAGAGCAATTTACTGCTGGGGCAGGGCCAGTTTTATAGAAAATGGGGCAACTGAAAAAGTAGTCCCCCCTCACGCTCGCCATCTGTAGTCCGTTTTTCCTCATCATTTCAAAATCCCTGGGATTTATTTTATATTCCCTTATGGTCTAAGGCAATGAAGGGTTCAATGGTAAATTCAGTTTGCTTCTGGACTCCCATCTTCAGGGGCCCCCTAGGAGAAGAGCACCACGGGCAATTGCCCAGTTTGCCACCTCCTAAAACTGTGCCTGCTGCTGTAAACTATTGAAAAGTCTCCAAATCTAAGTTATGGGTTACCTTGTAGCCAGTTATACCACTGTATATGCACTTGTTGTGACAGAATGGGGGTACTTTGGGAATTAGATCACTATTGGCAGTCGTGAAAGGCAGGAGAGACAATGGTAATGTTTATCCTGCATCCTTGAAACTAATGCTAACCCTGGCCTTGAAAAAACTGGAAAAATAAAAAATATCTTGGCTATAGGCCACTGTGTAGGTAGTAACTATATGCTAATACTAAGTCGGTTGTGACAGAAGGGGATTTTTTGGGCTCAATAATTGAGGATCCACACTGTGTCTCCCCTGCCTTTCAGTATAGAGTGAACTAGTCATCTGGCATGAAGGGGGTTTTCCTATCAGAGACATTTATGACATATCCACAGGATATGTCAAAAATTTCAGATAGATGCTGGTCCCACCTCTGGCCCCCTAAACCCCATTCTACCGTTTTCTGCTGCAGCAGCCTCCCGGCCACTTCCTGACTATATGGTCGAGAGTTATGAAAACAGCTCGCTGAGCTATGCTGTTTCCGTAACTCCCATAGTAGTGAATGGCAGTTAAAGCAGCAGCGTAGCATGCGAGCTACGCTATTTAAGTATCTACCATTCGGTTCAATGGGACTTACGGAAACAGCATAGCTCAGCGTGTGGCTTATTCGGCAACACAGAGCGGCATAACGGGGTCCCGTTCTAGAGATAGATGAGGGTCCCAGAGGTGGGTCCCGCATCACCCTGAGATTTAGGACAAATCCTGTGGATATGTCATAAATATCTCTCATGGGAAAATTCCTTTTTTATCTGTATTAGCAATGATCTGTATAACGGGATAGGCAGGAGAGACAAAGATTGCTTCTCCTGCAGCTTTGAAGCCCAATGTTAACCATAACCTTAAAAAAAATTAAAAAAATCTAAAAAGAAAAATGGTTCATTGATTTTAATAATTTCCTAGGTGCAGTGTTTCTAGGTATCTGGTTTTGAACAGCTTCATGCTATGGAAACACAAACCGTATCCATGTATAATGTATCCATACAAAACGAAACTTAGTTACAATTGTATCCATCCCAGACAATCCTGTGTGAGCTAAATACATCAGAAGCACAAATCCCTCTACAGTGCTGATAGTTTGCTACAATGTATCGGAGCAGGGGAAATGTATCAGTCTATTTAGCTAAACTGGAAACAATTGTAGCAAACCCTCAGCTGTAAGAAATACAATGGAGAATTAATCACAAGCATGTGAATAAATTGTGTTAGTAATTAACATGATGTGAAGGTCTCGGTCGCCATTGTGTATCTTTCCTTGATCATACAGTGCGGCTTCCCGTCCGGATCCCGTTATATATGAGCCATTGCATTTGACAAACGATCATTTTCTCGCCGCTTTACCAATTACCATGTTGCTTAGACGCTTAATTGGATAAAACATTGCGCTAATTATTAAGACTGTCTCTGCGTTCGCTTAAGGGCGAAAAATATTGTTGATGGTTTAAAAATAAGATTGAAATGGTGGCGAGCGTCGCCGTGGCGCGGTACCGACAGCTCATTTAATGATATTTACGAGCTCACTTAAGTTCTATTTCATAATTAAATAAGAGACTAAGATGCTGTAATTTGCCATCATTAGTTCCACATTTCATTATTCCATCCGCCAGCAGCCGTCTATGGGACGGGAGTCTGTGGTCACATTGAAGTCTTCTGTGTTGTGTGGAAATGTTTGACACCTTGAACTCTCGTGTCTTGACTGTTAAAGAGCCAAATCGTGTCTCTTACAAGAAGCAGAGGTCTTAAGTAGGACATAAATACCTTCCAATACTCTACTAATACGTATTATTTTGGGGTTTCCATTCATTTCTTCAATGTTATAAATAGAAGGAGACGCTGGTTATGACCGAGGCTACAGTATTAACCTTATTCTGGTGGCCGTAAGGGGCCATATTTAGCTTCCATATTATGGCTGCAAGACCCAGGCCCCTGCGGTTCAAGTGAACTGAACCTAGATCACCGTAGAACCCCATAACTGCTGTCTGAATGAGGCCTTAAAGGGAATTTCCTCCATTGAACACTATTATTTTTTTTATCTAAATAGGTCAAAATTAATGTTTTTATTAAATTTAATAATATATCTTTGTAGCGGTTGGAGCCTTGTTTGTCTGATACGGAGCTCCAAATCCCCTACGTAAACGTAGAGTTACATGATAAAATTCTGTCTATCTGCAGTCACCACTAGGAGGCGCTCACTGCATCCGGTTTATGCCTTGACCTCAATAGTAAAACACAATGCTGTATGCGCTCTCTCTTTCAGCTCTCCCAGGCAGTTAACTACAATAAAAGAACGCTCTCCCTCCCTTTCTCAACTCTCCCTGGCAGTCATTCACAATCAGGGAATACTCCCTCTTTCAGCTCAACCTGGCAGTCAAGTTACAATAAGGGAACGCTCCCCCTCCCCCACTCAGCTCATCCTGGCAGTCAGTCACAATCAGGGGATTCTCCCTATTTTACCTTTCCCTGGCAGTCAATTACAAGAAGGCAATGCTTACCCTTGCTCCTTTAGCTCTTCCTGGAAGTCAATTAAAAGGAAGCAATACTCCCCCTCCCTCTCTTAGCTATCCCTGGCAGTCATTCACAATGAGGGAATGTTCCCCTTCCCTCTCCCAGCTCTCCTTTGCAGTTAATTACAATGAGGGAACACTCCCCCTCCCTCTGTCAGCTCTCCCTGGCACTCAGTGACAAGGATGCAATGCTCCCCCTCCCTCTCTCAGCTCTCCCTGGCAGTCACATTAAAAGGATCCTCCCAGTGGGACAATGCACCTGTTGCTTTGGTTGTTCCAGTAACTCTGCAATGACCTGGGGTTCCAGGCCCTCTTACTCAAGCCAAATATTGGGCAAACGAGCGCTCAACGATCAGACACTCGTTCATCGTCTGATCGTATCGTTTATGCAGCATTAAATATTATCATTGTCGGCAGCACATCTCCCTGTGTAAATGACGACGTGCTGCCGACATGATGGAAATGTATGGGGACGATTGATCATAGCCACAATCGCTCATCCCCATACATTACTGTTTATCAACCTGCTATCTCATTGATCGGAGCTCGTTTACACGGCCCATATCGGGCCATGTAATAGGACCCTTACTTATAGATGCCACACAATGTCGGGGATATGGGCCACAGTCGGATTAACAAGTTCCATCATATGCCACATGCTGCTCCTTCGCCTAATACATAAATACCAGCCCACAGGGGAGGACTGGGTGATCTGGGCCACTAGGCATTTTTGGTCACGGACCCTTAAACTTTAAGTGTTGTACCTGATCAACGGACTATGGGCTATATTTGGTGGCAGCATTTGCAGTTGCCCCAGTGACTGGACTGCAACCATTGTCTCCGGTTATATCAGAGGGGCTGCTAGTTACCGTAAGCATCTTTTAAGAACTTTATTTTCTCTTTCTGGTATTCAAAACTTTTTAGAGAAACTATTTCTGGCTATCAGATTTCCGAGCTATTATAAGAGGAAGCTCCGTGCCTGCAGCCGGTCTAATCACAAGTCATTTTAGAGGATGTAACGTTTGCCAATATATTTAGTTCATTCCCTTGTACATACGGCTCAGCAAATGTCAATTTAATACTTTGCCTTTTCTTGTCATTTCTAAGCTTGTAAATAACATCCTTATATATAGCTGGCCGATAGACAAATATTTAAAGGGCAATTACCCAGAAATAAAAAAAACATTGACTCATAGATATAAAAATATCCCTGTGTTGTCCTCCTGTGCAGTCTTTTAACTATGTTTCTTATCTGAGTCTCCTACACAAGAAACAAATGTAACAGTGGCGGCCATTAAAATTCCCATAGGAGTTGTCTCCTTGCATTCCACAATCCCTACATTTTCTTAGAATTTTGCGTTTTGCCATTCCTCTATTATTGTATAAATTGACAACTAGGTGTTACTATTCCGCATTGTCAATTGTCTAACACTGTCCAATCTGTGCCTTCAGTATCCGACTGCTCAGGAAAACACCCTACAGAGGAGAATAGTGACATCCAGTTGTCGATTGAATCACTTATTTCGGGAAGGAATAACTGAGGAACGGCTCAAAGCAGAGTTCTAAGTAAAAACTCTATACTACACCATACAGGAGAACTGACAGATCCTCTATACTACACCATACAGGAGAACTGACAGATCCTCTATACTACACCACACAGCAGAGCTGACAGCTCCTCTATACTACACCACACAGGAGAGCTGACAGATCCTCTATACTACACCACACAGGAGAGCTGACAGCTCCTCTATACTACACCACACAGGAGAGCTGACAGCTCCTCTATACTACACCATACAGGAGAACTGACAGATCCTCTATACTACACCATACAGGAGAACTGACAGATCCTCTATACTACACCACACAGGAGAGCTGACAGCTCCTCTATACTACACCACACAGGAGAGCTGACAGATCCTCTATACTACACCACAGGAGAGCTGACAGCTCCTCTATACTACACCACACAGGAGAGCTGACAGATACTCTATACTACACCACACAGGAGAGCTGACAGCTCCTCTATACTACACCACACAGGAGAGCTGACAGCTCCTCTATACTACACCACACAGGAGAGCTGACAGATCCTCTATACTACACCACACAGGAGAGCTGACAGATCCTCTATACTACACCACACCACACAGGAGAGCTGACAGATCCTCCTATACTACACCACACAGGAGAGCTGACAGCTCCTCTATACTACACCACACAGGAGAGCTGACAGATCCTCTATACTACACCACACAGGAGAGGTGACAGATCCTCTATAATACACCACACAGGAGAGCTGACAGATCCTCCTATACTACACCACACAGGAGAGCTGACAGCTCCTCTATACTACACCACACAGGAGAGCTGACAGATCCTCTATACTACACCACACAGGAGAGCTGACAGATCCTCTATACTACACCACACAGGAGAGGTGACAGATCCTCTATAATACACCACACAGGAGAGCTGACAGATCCTCTATACTACACCACACAGGAGAGCTAACAGCTCCTCTATACTACACCCCACAGGAGAGCTGACAGATCCTCTATACTACACCACACAGGAGAACTGACAGATCATCTATACTACACCACACAGGAAAGCTGACAGCTCCTCCATACTACACCATACAGGAGAGCTGACTGGTTCTCTTAAATGAATGTGTCTTTTCAGAGCATGTGTGTTTGTGTGTTTCTTTTAACGACTTCCTCCATCATAGATCATGCTGAAATATCCCTGTGTTGTCCTCCTGTGCAGTCTTTTAACAAATTTTCTTATCTGAGTCTCCTACACAAGAAACAAATGTAACAGTGGCGGCCATTACAATTCCCATAGGAGTTGTCTCCTTGCTTTCCACAATCCCTACATTTTCTTAGAATTTTGCGTTTTGCCATTCCTCTATTATTGTATAAATTGACAACTAGGTGTTACTATTCCGCATTGTCAATTGTCTAACACTGTCCAATCTGTGCCTTCAGTATCCGACTGCTCAGGAAAACACCCTACAGAGGAGAATAGTGACATCCAGTTGTCGATTTAATCACTTATTTCGGGAAGGAATAACTGAGGAACGGCTCAAAGCAGAGTTCTAAGTAAAAACTCTATACTACACCATACAGGAGAACTGACAGATCCTCTATACTACACCATACAGGAGAACTGACAGATCCTCTATACTACACCATACAGGAGAACTGACAGATCCTCTATACTACACCACACAGGAGAGCTGACAGCTCCTCTATACTATACCACACAGGAGAGCTGACAGCCCCTCTATACTACACCACACAGGAGAACTGACAGCTCCTCTATACTACACCACACAGGAGAACTGACAGATCCTCTATACTACACCACACAGGAGAGCTGACAGATCCTCTATACTACACCACACAGGAGAGCTGACAGATCCTCTATACTACACCACACAGCAGAGCTGACAGCTCCTCTATACTACACCACACAGGAGAACTGACAGATCCTCTATACTACACCACACAGGAGAGCTGACAGATCCTCTATACTACACCACACAGGAGAGCTGACAGCTCCTCTATACTACACCACACAGGACAGCTGACAGCTCCTCTATACTACACCATACAGGAGAACTGACAGATCCTCTATACTACACCACACAGGAGAGCTGACAGCTCCTCCATACTACACCACACAGGAGAGCTGACCGCTCCTCTATACTACACCACACAGGAGAGCTGACAGATCCTCTATACTACACCACACAGGAGAGCTGACAGATCCTCTATACTACACCACACAGGAGAGCTGACAGATCCTCTATACTACACCACACAGGAGAGCTGACAGATCCTCTATACTACACCACACAGGAGAACTGACAGATCCTCTATACTACACCATACAGGAGAACTGACAGCTCCTCTATACTACACCACACAGGAGAGCTGATAGCTCCTCTATACTACACCACACAGGAGAGCTGACAGATCCTCTATACTACACCACACAGGAGAGCTAACAGATCCTCTATACTACACCACACAGGAGAGCAGACCGCTCCTCTATACTACACCACACAGAAGAACTGACAGATCCTCTATACTACACCACACAGGAGAGCTGACAGATCCTGTATACTACATTACACAGGAGAAGTGACAGATCCTCTATACTACACCACACAGGAGAGCTGACAGCTCCTCTATACTACACCACACAGGAGAGATCCTCTATACTACACCACACAGGAGAGCTGACAGCTCCTCTATACTACTACACACAGGAGAGCTGACAGCTCCTCTATACTACACCACACAGGAGAGATCCTCTATACTACACCACACAGGAGAGCTGACAGCTCCTCTATACTACACCACACAGGAGATCTGACAGCTCCTCTATACTACACCACACAGGAGAGCTGACAGCTCCTCTATACTACACCACACAGGAGAGCTGACAGATCCTCTATACTACACCACACAGGAGAGCTGACAGCTCCTCTATACTACACCACACAGGAGAGCTGACAGATCCTCTATACTACACCACACAGGAAAGCTGACAGCTCCTCCATACTACACCACACAGGAGAACAGACAGCTCCTCTATACTACACCATACAGGAGAGCGGACAGCTCCTCTATACTACACCACACAGGAGAGATGACAGCTCCTCTATACTACACCACACAGGAGAGATGACAGCTCCTCTATCCTACACCACACAGGAGAGTTGACAGCTGCTCTATACTACACCACACAGGAGAGCTGACAGATCCTCTATACTACACCACACAGGAGAGCTAACAGATCCTCTATACTACACCGCACAGGAGAGATGACAGATCCTCTATACTACACCGCACAGGAGAACTGACAGATCCCCTATACTACACCACACAGGAGAACTGACAGATCCTCTATACTACACCACACAGGAAAGCTGACAGATCCTCTATACTACACCATACAGGAGATCTCACAGATCCTCTATACTACACCACAGGAGAGCTGACTGGTTCTCTTAAATGAATGTGTCATTTCAGAGCATGTGTGTTTGTGTGTCTCTTTTAACGACTTCCTCCATCATTATAGATCATGCGGATAACCCCTGATAAATTGCAGTACATGTTAATCACTTCACAGGGATGTATGGGGACCGTTTACCAAATGTAAATGACTCAATAAGCTTGCGGTCTTGCTCCAGTTCTATTTGCAGACATGTTCGTCTGTAATATAATTATTACAGTACTTTAGTCATTTGGTGACTTGAAGGCTTCAGAATAATATCCATTGGCTTGGACAAGCTCCAACTTTGCAATATAGCTTTGAACCTTAAGTTGATTCTTGCTTCTACACCCCCCCCCCCCCCCCCCCCCCCACGCCAACTATGGAAATAATGTGCATTCCCTTACAAGTGCTTTACAGTCAAGAAAAAAGAAAAGAAACATTAAATGAGAATTAAAGTTTTCAGGCAGGAACCCTCAAAATAAAGTGTAGTCCTCATTTTTACCATGATGTTCTACATCTATAGGGGGAGTATTTTATACAAGTGTGTTAATCATTCAATAGAAATAATCCCAGACTGCTCACTAAAATGCAGCAATATAGTCAGACTCATAGAAAGACTGAGAGAGATTGAGATGGATGAATAGAGTGGGTTCCGTGATGTTATAGTATTATAATAGTGGAATATTTCCTGATGATTGTAGCATTTTAAGCATCTGTATTCATTCCCTTTGATCTATACTGTACTTTCTATCTAAGTTTATCAAAGCAGTGTCTTTATTTCTGTTATGCATTTCAAAATCTATACATAAGCTCTTGAGGTGTATATAGCTGTACTGGTGATTATTTCATATGTTATAGTGTTGCATTTTACCCACCTTTTATATCTTCTTCACCCACAGCCTACTCAACATCCAGCACTTCCCCCGCAAACCGATTTGTCAGTGTTGGACCACGAGATCCAAGCTTTGTAAATATCCCTCAACAGACTCAGGTACGAGGCTTAATTTTTCTCTCCTAACAGACATTAATCTGAGCAGTTTTGCATTTAGAAACGACATGATAGATAAGATACCTAACAAGCAGGGAAAACTGGTAAGTAATGTCATGTATGTACACCGTTATGTCACCAGCAGAATAGTGAGTGCAGCTCTGGAGTGTAATACAGGCTGTAACTCAGGATCAGTACAGGATAAGTAATGTAATGTATGTACACAGTGACTCCACCAGCAGAATAGTGAGTACAGCTCTGAAGTATAATACTACAGGCTGTAACTCAGGATCAGTACAGGATCAGTAATGTAATGTATGTAGACAGTGACTCCACCAGCAGAATAGTGAGTGCAGCTCTGGAGTATAATACAGGATATAACTCAGGATCAGTACTGGATAAGTAATGTAATGTATGTACACAGTGACTCCACCAGCAGAATAGTGAGTGCAGCTCTGGAGTATATTACAGGCTGTAATTTAGGATTAATTCTATATGTAAACTTTGAAGTGGTTTTGAAAGGAAAACCTTTGGCATGGAAACACAGTCCCCTAGTCAAGGAAGTGTCTTTTATTACACCAGGCACTTAATAGTTATCTGATATAGAAAAAAAGAACTTCCCGTACCCTACATTATGGAGGCTCAGCTATGCTTTCAATGGGTCGTCTGACAACAAGCTTGCTGGCTGTTTCCAGTGACAACAGGCAGAATTGAGCGTATAGCTCTGAAGTATACTAGAGGCTGTAATTCAGGATTAGTACAGGATAAGTAATGTATTGTATAGTGACTCCACTAACAGAATAGTGAGTGCTGCTCTGGAGTATAACAAAGACTTTGACTCTGGATCAATACAGGATAATGTAATGTATGTACACGGTGACTCCACCAGTAGAATATTGAGTGCAGCTCTGGAGTATTAAACAGTATGTAAGTCAGAATTAGTGCATGATAAGTAATGTACATACACAGTGACACCACCAGAAAAATAGCAAGTGCAGCTCTGGAGTATAATACAGGCTGTAACTCAGGATAAATACAAGATAAGTAATGTAATGTATGTACACAGTGACTCCACCAGAAGAATAGCAAGTGCAGCACTGGAGTATAATACAGGATATAACTCAGGATCAGTACAGGATAAGTAATGTAATGTATGTACACAGTGACTCCACCAGCAGAATAGTGAGTGCAGCTCTGGAGTATAATACAGGATATAACTCAGGATCAGTACAGGATAAGTAATGTAATGTATGTACACAGTGACTCCACCAGCAGAATAGTGAGTGCAGCTCTGGAGTATAATACAGGATGTAACTCAGGATCAGTAATGTAATGTATGTACACAGTGACTCCACCAGCAGAATAGTGAGTGCAGCTCTGGAGTATAATACAGGATATAACTCAGGATAAGTACAGGATAAGTAATGTATGTATACAGTGACTCCACCAGCAGAATAGTAAGTGCAGATCTGGAGTAGAATACAGGATGTAACTCAGGATTAGTGTAGGATAATTAATGTAATGTATGTACACAGTGACTCCACCAGCAGAATAGTGAGTGCAGCTCTGGAGTAGAATACAGGATGTAACTCAGGATCAGTACAGGATAAGTAATGTAATGTACACAGTGACTCCACCAGCAGAATAGTGAGTGCAGCTCTGGAGTAGAATACAGGATGTAACTCAGGATCAGTACAGGATAAGTAATGTATGTATACAGTGACTCCAGCAGCAGAATAGTGAGTGCAGCTCTGCAGTATAATACAATCTGTAACTCAGGATTAATACAAGATGAGTAATGCAATGCACAGTATCTACAAAGTGACTCAACTTTTAACATTGAAAATATCTAACTATATAGTGTTCAAAAGTGGACATAAGCAGTTTTGCTATGACCTAAATAAGGGATTGCATGCGCATTTCCTTGCTACACCTGTGTACACCAAAATGGTTTCAAATCACGATCAGTAAATCTTACCTTTAACATTTGATGGATTCAGCTCCCTCCTAGCCTAAACAAATTATAGTTGGGTCATGGTGGCCCACGCAGTTAAGAACTTACATTGCCCCCTTCATTTATACTACAAGACAGTTCCCATCATGCGGTATGAATTTTACATATGGTTAGAAAGACGTTTTAAGGACGAGCACTTAAGGGTAATATATTTCACACAGTTGACAGTATGACCTGTATATTATACAACATATGCAGTCTTACAACCAGCTGTGTTACTTCACATGTCACTTGGATGTGATGGACGCCGTTCTGCACTCAACAGGAATTTTCCATTTTTACCTAATTTTTGATATTTGGATACATTTCATTGTCTACATTTGTGTTTTTGGGTCATACATGTGATAGAAAACATTGTATTACATTACTAAGAAGAGGCGGCAGCAGTAACTGCCGAAGGGAACACGTATCATGTGGGGTTCAGCAGATTATGCCGGGGGCAGGTTTTATTATTTGGTTTTCATGTTTTCTTGCTACCTGCCGTACTGTTCTATCTACGTAGGTTTCGATTGTAGCTTTTGTTTTTATTTTTATCCCAATAAAGATTTTAAAAAAATTATTGACCGATTGGGGATTTGTCAGTATCTATCTATCTATCTATCTATCTATCTATCTATCTATCTATCTATCTATCTATCTATCTATCTATCTATCTATCTATCTATCTATCTATCCTTTAGAATTATTCTTTTGGCTGCAGTTATGGTGGCAACGTCTATAATCCATTTTGATGTATTGGATGAGCCTTTTGGTAGGGAAACCCGTACAGGGAAACATCAAGGTTTCTGAGGGAGAGGCTCCAGCTGAACAGTCCACCTATGTTCTTTAGCACTAGGTTGCGCAAAATAGTGATTAATAGGGTGAAGAATAGGGTGTCCACCTGGCAGTAAAATGTTTAGTCCCTGGTAATGGTCAGAACGTGTTGGGACCCACCTATGGGTCTGAGCCATCTCTATGTAGAACCTGGTATTTAACTTTATTACTATAGCTACTGGTTTGGTGCCAATATCTAGACTTTTTGGTATATTTGATGAGCCCACACGTATTGATAGTGAAATACAGAGAGCTTTATAGGGGTACATGAGCACTAGGGTGAGCAAAATAGGAATTAATAGGGTGGAAAAAAAAGTGTGTCCATCTAGCGGAGAAATGTTGAGCTTTAATAGTAAATAAAATTCCAAAAAACAGCCCCTAATGATTGACCAATTGGGGGTTGGTCAGAACCTACGTGGACCTACCTAGGAGGTGAAGCTATCTTTATTGGTAACCTGTGCCTTATTATTTTGGCTACTGGTTTGGTGCCAACACCCATACCTGTTGGTACATTTGATGAGCCACACCTCATAATGAAACATGTAGGGGTACATCAAGGATTCTGAGGGATAGGCTCCGGCTGTATATTCTTGATGGTCAGCACTGAGGTGAGCAAAATATAGAGCAATAGGGTAAAAATAGGGTGGCCATCTGAATGATCCCAATAAAAACTGTCTCACCACTAAGTTGAGCCTATAATCTTCTCTTTTTATCCAGAGGAACGGTATTTGCTCTCGTTTTTCATTTTAACCCATACCAAAAAAGCTAAGCTTTAATCCAGCCCATTTTTCAGGGAAATTGTATCTGGATGTTTCAGCTCACGTGCTCCGAAGTCACCAGGAGTTGAACTGAAACCTCAGCAGAGAAGGAGGGTTTGATAAGACCTGACTGGCTAAATTAAACAGCAGTAGAAAGGTAGCGGAGGAGTCAAGCTACTCAAGGTCAGGGTAGTAGTCACACACAAGTAAAGCCACGTTGGAAGATAGCAGCAGGTCTTCAAAATGAGAGCCCAGACTCCGAAGGAACATGAAAGATTCAGGAGCGATCCAACTAATGAGATCATGAGTGTTCTGGTCTACAATCTAAAAAGTAAAAAGCCTCCATGAGCTAATAGGTTTCTGCTGACCACGTCAGATGAGTCCTAGGATCTAGGTTTTATTGTCGTGGTCCTAGTGTCAAAGAAGATTGTTCAGGAACATGTCCGATGAGGATGATGGGTATTTATAAGACATGAGGATGGTATCGACTCCTCCTTTTGACCTCCACAATGTCCTGTCTTCTGTTTGGGTCTTCATGCTCCTCCATGGGGTGTCTTTGATTTCTGAGGTTGCCTCCATCGATCGTGTTGCTAGTTGGCCTCCACTCTTTTCCCTCCAGTTCTTCTTCTGAACATAATTGTCCTTTCCAATGAGTTGGGTCTTCCCATAAAACGTCCAAAATAAGATAAAGCTCCATTCTACACACAGTCTTCTGGATATACACAGTGACAGATGGGTCTAGGTCATCTGGAGCGCAGGAGATAATCTCAGCCTTTATGAACATTAATCAGAGCTGCCGCTCCATGGAAAATAACAAAATGTCATCTATAAACAGCAACAGAACAGCGCTACAAAGCGTAAAACCATATTGAGCGATGTTGATGGACAGGCACAGTCTTGTAGATGTCATGTGATCTCTGTCCAGTCCGCAAATATTAACTGTAGACAAGATGTAAACAAGGGAACTTCTAAGAAAAATAGTAATGGCGGCGTCTGTAAAACGGACTCACTTTTTCGCCACCATAAAGAGTCAAACGGAATTAAAGGCTCTGGTCAAGACTCAGCCGGAAGACCGGAGGGAGAGGCTTCTGTCGTGATACAGTTTCCTTGGTGGAAGGTCTGCCCATTGTGCCAGTTGTGCCCTCCACCATCACATTGAAACCTCTGTCGCGAATGCCGACGTCACTGTAGATACACTTTAAGGCGACTGCCACAACGGATAGTCACCAAAGTTGCAGATGACTGTAACTTTGTTACGCCGCAGCACGTTCAAATCAATGGCAGAAGTGAGAAACTTCCTCGTTGCGTCACTTTTTCTATTAATAGAGGGGAAAAAATAAGTTTGCAGATTTATTTTAAGGCAACTTTGGTGCAACTGAAAATCCTACAGCTAAAAATGTTGTGGAGCAATTATAATCTCGCCACTCATGTTAGACACTTTCTCTTCCTTACGTCACTTCATGGCTGGTGTATATAGACACCAATAAATCCATTCTACCTGTCAGTGTTATACGCAGGGCCTGATAGGCTCATGCATGGCAGACCGGGGGGGCCTTCGTTAGGCTCCTGGCTGCCATAGCAATCCATTGGCAACCTGTAAACGATTGCATTACGAGGGTGCCAATGGAATTACAGTCCCCTCTTTTTTTTTTTAAAGGCACTTCAGTCACTATTGACATGCGGCATCTAAGGGGTTAAACGCCCGGGATCGGAGTTCTCCCCGATGTTGGCCATTGCAGCAGAGTGTCAGCTGTCACCCACTGCTGATTGCGCGGGCACCGCTCCTAACTCGCCGTACATTTACCGCTCTGCGCGGGAAGAGGTTAATGAAATGTGGTGCATTTTATGACTCCTCTTAGCGGTGCCCCTTGTACTAGAAACTTTTCTGAACTGTCAGGTAGGTGTAAAAGTGTCGACAAACATGTAATAAATCAGGTGCACGCCGTGTGCTCCATGTTTTTGTTGCGCAGTTTGTATATGAAGTTTAGGGTGTATATCTCCGTAAAGTCCCCGCTTCTCGCGCTGTATCCAGCTGACTGATGTCCTGCTCCTTTTCCTTCTGGAATATTTGCTGCTCTTCACTCTTATTTTCTATAGTCTCGTTTTTTCCAGCTTGTCTGTGATTTACGGACGTCAACATCTCTGTTGTTTCTATTTTTAACGAAACACCGATTTGCACTATTTCAAGAATGGCCGAACTCGACACCGGCTCAGCGCTTGACATAACGCCACAGGTGTGGAATCCAAAACCTCATATATCATTTGATTTAGAATCCGCCAGACCGTACTTGTCCATCCTGTTTTTAAAGGTGCCCATCACCGACAGGACAGATGCAGATACGATGCAACCGCCGCAGTGTTCAGACGGGCGCATTTCTCCAATGACTACTACTATTCCCCTTGTCACTCCCGGGAAAAAAATATTTTTGGTTCATGATTCAAAATGGCTGTATTGTCATGAATAATCTATACTTGTCACAGATGAGGGTTTGTACCCGGACTAGATAATCTTCTGTAAAATCAGCACAAATCTCTCTCCTGTCGTGATAGTTTGTTACTATGTATCAGTGCTGGTAAAATGTATCCGTCAGGAGATTAGAATGTTTAGCTCACAGAAGATTCTCCAGACTGGATACAATTGTAACAAATCTTCAGCTGTCAGAACTATTTGGTCTTTACAGGTTTTCAGCTTCTGAAAGTAAACGTGAATGTTTCCATTTACTGACAGCAAGCAGAGATCTTGAAATTTAACCACAAACTATATTAGAAAGTTGCAGAATTGTTCATTATACAATGATTAAAGGGGTATTCCAGTTAGAAGCATTTATCATTTATCACTGGAAAGGTGAAAAAAAAGATGGCTGGGCGTCCACCACTGTGACTCCCACCAGTTGCTATAAAGAGGGACCCCGGTGCCACATAACCCCCAGCTGCATGGCCGCAGCACAGCTGGTTTCCGTCCGTGCCATAGACTCTGAATTGAGCGGCAGGGCGCATGTTAAGATACCGCTTCCTAGCTGCGGTTGTGTGGCAGTGGGATCGGGGTTCCCCGTTCTAGCACTCAGTGGGGGTCTCAGTGGCCGGAACCCCACCGATCTAACATATATCACCTATCTAGTGGATAGGTGAAAAAATGCTTCTGGCTGGAATACCCCTTTAAGATTTATTCACCCAAAACCTGGACTCCCCCTTTACTATTCGTCATTCAGCTGTCTTAGCTGGTGAACCCCATCCCCTCCCGCTGTAGTTTTACATGGCAGGGAAGGATCACAAGGATCTGCAGTATCCACAAAGCCCTTTATCCCGCTGTAAAGTAGGATTCTGTGTCCTTGATATGTGATCTGTCTATGTGAACCCTGCAAAGTAAAAATCAGACCCAGCACCAGGGGCATGAGGGCGAAACAACAAACTTTTATCCTGTTCATGCCCAGATACCGGGATGCCGCAGTCCAGCGAGCAGTGGGGATAATCTGCCAGCCGCTTGTTCTGTAGGATTTGGGCAGAGACAGGATGAAGTTATTGTCGGCCATCCAGGAATGGAGATGATAATAAACCCATTATAAACTGTACAGGTCACTTTAAGAGGACAGTCTGTCCCATAGAAAAGCGGGATCCCATTACGTTATTTTCCTTTCAGGGATTTGGTAAAGCTTCCAGCTTTCCAGGGGTCAGACCTTTGATTGTAGGAGTAAATGCCATTTAAGGCTTCTTCTTTTATAGCAAAATTTGTGGGCGCCAATTGCACCTGCTATAACGCCACCAAGCTGCCGAGTTGGAGCACTCCTAGTGACCACCAAACTACTCCCCCCTTCCTACTCTTAGTAGATTTGCTTGGAGTTGTAGTTCCACTGCTCCACAAGTCTCTTACCTATTTTCTCGAAAGAAAAGCCAAGAAAATATTAGTTCCTTTCTGTGAGACCCGATCAGTGCTGGATTATCATATATATTGGATTATTGGACGGCCATAGAAAAGTCGAGAATATTTACTGAGAGCTTCGAGAAACACCAAAGCATCCTCATCGCATCAGCAGCTCCGTCCTCTGCATCTGGTCCTGTGAAATTCCAGCTCGGTGCCGGATTATCAGAATCTCTGGATTATCAGATGCCAGATTAGAAGAATTTCACTGTATAATGATTGTGCTGCAAATTCTAAAGCCTAGAGACCCCCAATCACTTTTGTCGTATTCGTACATTGAAACGATAAATTTGTTGCCGTTTCCATTCGTTTTAGCGAGCGCCTCGCCGTCCGGTCGCACGTCCATAACAGATAATGGTGTATTAAATTAGTACGCTCTGTTACTGCATCAGGCTGCCGGATCAATATATCGACCCCGTCTGTCAGAGTGGTTGGTACAGTAATTGTTACAAGGGAGAAATGGAAAGAACGTGTCCAGATGATGCGAAAAGGATGAATAAAATATAGCGTTTAGTTCCGTCGCCGTATTAGACGTACGCGTCGTTAAGTGTTTGCTCTGCAGAGAACACTGTGCATACGTTAATCAGCTGAATGTACATTATTTATGGCCGGAGCTTGATGCCTGGGAGTCTCGTTGAAAGCATTGATCCGACCCAGGTGATCCAGACCTGTCTGTGCTTTTGTATCCTTCCCCCGTCGGCGCGCGCAGCTTCAGACTTCCATCAAATCGCATTTGTTTGAGTGGCAGCTCAGAGCTCATCCTGCCAATATCATTGATTTTTCTCCTGTTTCCAGAGATGCGGAGAGAAACATTAATCACCCACAAGCAGCTTTTGCAGGATTTAGTGCCACACCTAATTATAGTGTAAATGACGGCTTTGGGGGGGGGGCGCCCTGATGACACAGGCGGTCGTCGGACACTAGTCACCCCACACCACAAATACCACTGTAGTAGAACCTACAGACATTTAGTGGCACTAAATTTTATTTTATATATGGCCAGGGTTGTATTATAGTATAGGTAAAAGGGGCTATTGCCCCTGGGGGCCTCCAACATGTTAACCCTAGCATGCTCCAAACATATGTCATGGCACCAGCTTTAATATTATTTAGGTACTGTGTGTAGGTATTGTATGGCAGTATTGTGTGTAGTGTATGACCCTTATATAGGCACCGTATGGCAGTATTGTGTGTAGTGTATGACCCTTATATAGGCACTGTATGGCAGTATTGTGTGTAGTGTATGACCCTTATATAGGCACTGTATGGCAGTATTGTGTGTAGTGTATGACCCTTATATAGGCACCTTTATGGCAGTATTGTGTGTAGTGTATGACCTTTATATAGGTATTGTATGGCAGTATTGTGTGTAGTGTATGACCTTTATAGAGGCACTGTATGGCAGTATTGTGTGTAGTGTATGACCTTTATATAGGCACCGTATGGCAGTATTGTGTGTAGTGTATGACCTTTATATAGGCACCGTATGGCAGTATTGTGTGTAGTGTATGACCTTTATATAGGCACCGTATGGCAGTATTGTGTGTAGTGTATGACCTTTATATAGGCATTGTATGGCAGTATTATGTGTAGTGTATGACCTTTATATAGGCATTGTATGGCAGTATTGTGTGTAGTGTATGACCTTTATATAGGTATTGTATGGCAGTATTGTGTGTAGTGTATGACCCTTATATAGGCACTGTATGGCAGTATTGTGTGTAGTGTATGACCCTTATATAGGCACCGTATGGCAGTAATGTGTGCAGTGTATGACCTTTATATAGGCATTGTATGGCAGTATTATGTGTAGTGTATGACCCTTATATAGGCACTGTATGGCAGTATTGTGTGTAGTGTATTACCCTTATATAGGCACTGTATGGCAGTATTGTGTGCAGTGTATGACCCTTATATAGGCACTGTATGGCAGTATTGTGTGTAGTGTATGACCTTTATAGAGGCATTGTATGGCAGTATTATGTGTAGTGTATGACCCTTATATAGGCACTGTATGGCAGTATTGTGTGTAGTGTATGACCTTTATAGAGGCATTGTATGGCAGTATTATGTGTAGTGTATGACCCTTATATAGGCACTGTATGGCAGTATTGTGTGTAGTGTATGACCTTTATAGAGGCACTGTATGGCAGTATTGTGTGTAGTGTATGACCCTTATATAGGCACTGTATGGCAGTATTGTGTGTAGTGTATGACCTTTATATAGGCACCGTATGGCAGTATTGTGTGTAGTGTATGACCTTTATAGAGGCATTGTATGGCAGTATTATGTGTAGTGTATGACCCTTATATAGGCACTGTATGGCAGTATTGTGTGTAGTGTATGACCTTTATAGAGGCATTGTATGGCAGTATTATGTGTAGTGTATGACCCTTATATAGGCACTGTATGGCAGTATTGTGTGTAGTGTATGACCTTTATAGAGGCACTGTATGGCAGTATTGTGTGTAGTGTATGACCCTTATATAGGCACTGTATGGCAGTATTGTGTGTAGTGTATGACCTTTATATAGGTATTGTATGGCAGTATTGTGTGTAGTGTATGACCCTTATGTAGGCACCATATGGCAGTATTGTGTGTAGTGTATGACCCTTATATAGGCACCGTATGGCAGTATTGTGTGTAGTGAATGACCCTTATATAGGCACTGTATGGCAGTATTGTGTGTAGTGTATGACCCTTATATAGGCACCGTATGGCAGTATTGTGTGTAGTGTATGACCCTTATATAGGCACCGTATGGCAGTATTGTGTGTAGTGTATGACCCTTATATAGGCACCGTATGGCAGTATTGTGTGTAGTGAATGACCCTTATATAGGCACCGTATGGCAGTATTGTGTGTAGTGTATGACCCTTATATAGGCACTGTATGGCAGTATTGTGTGTAGTGTATGACCCTTATATAGGCACCGTATGGCAGTATTGTGTGTAGTGTATGACCCTTATATAGGCACCGTATGGCAGTATTGTGTGTAGTGTATGACCCTTATATAGGCACCGTATGGCAGTATTGTGTGTAGTGTATGACCCTTATGTAGGCACCGTATGGCAGTATTGTGTTCAGTGTATGACCCATATATAGGCACCGTATGATTTTATTTTGTAGGCACTATATAGCAGTGCCTACAAAATGACTGACTGACTGTTATCTAGACAATATATGACGGTATTATATTTGCACTGTATGACTTATGTTTCCAATATATGGCAGCATTATGTGTGCATTGAATGACTATTATCTAGACACTGTATGGCAGCATTATGTATTTGCTGTATGACTTATGTAGGAAGTGGACACTATATAGAAGTATTATGTACTATATGGTACTATTATGTGTGCACTATAAGATTATGTAGTTTGTAGGCAGTAGAAACTATATATGAGAACTATATGTACATAGTATGATTATATTATGTAGGCATTACATGTGTGCACTGTATATCACTGTATACAGACCACCAATAAACCCAATAACAGAGCTATACAGTAAAATGCCTTCAGATTTTCCTTTAATGCAAGCAAAGCAATGAAACCTTAAAAGTACACCGCATTGTAAATACGTATCTGATAAGTCACGTCTACCGAAGCCGGGCCGGTGTCTGGTCCGCTGTGTACCGTGGGCTTTCCAGAGAACCTTTTCAGAGATTGAAAATTTGATGTCAAGCGGTAAAAACTCAGAGAAAGCACCGCAGGGTCTCACATTCCTTTGTTGGTGCATGGAAACCATGTTTGACAACGGAGGAACATCGAGATTACATGCAAATTAGACTCGGCCATAAGCCTCTGCATGTTGTGTCTGGTGCAGTCTGACTTTCAACAAGAGTCTCCAATAGACCAGCCGTTAAATAAGTCTCTGTGTCTAATGAAACAGATAGATCACTATTATAGATGTGTGTGAAGGAAGACATAATCACGTCCTTGTTTTCTGGGGATATAAACATTTATATTTTAAGGGTATTGCTCCCCTAAAATATATAAATAAATGAAAAAAATATATAAAATATATATATATTGATTACTTTCTAACTATACACTAAAAAATAATTTCTGGGCTATAATGTGAATGGCCTAATCTCAGAAAGAAGAGGCCGGCTGATTAGTGGTGGTCCTGAGACATTAATGCCCTATCCTAAGGATAGGCCAGCAATATTGTACCCTAGAAGACCCCTTTAAGTAGATTAAAGTAACCAATCTTATTTTTCCCCTACATAAATAGTGTCATTGGTGGTACTGCCCTATTGGAAGCAAAAAATAATGGGTGCCCATAGATTTTATGTCTATGGGACAAATAAATAGGACAAGTTGGATTTTTACTATCCAATTCTATAGTGTCTTCTTGGTGTGATTCTAGTGCTGTGCTATGAGCCAATCAGATTACCTTCCATTTCTGCTCCTCCTCCTCCCCTCTCACAGACACACAGAGAAGCTGCAGCTGCATCCCCCTCCTCCGTCTTCTCTTTAGTCTATTAAAGTGTAGCTAAACGTTTGACAAACTTCTGACGTGTCATAGTGACATGTCTGAAGTTTGGATTGGTGGGGGTCCGAGCACTGAGACCCCCACCAATCGCTCAGCCGCTTTGTGTCTGTTCAGCTTTTTCCAGAAAGCCGATGTATCGGAGTACGGGCGCATAGACTTTCTATTGAGTCCGTATACGATACATTTATTTCCGGAAAAAGCCGAACAGACACGAAGCGGCTGAGCGCTCACACGAGGTCTTCATTCTAGAGATTGGTGGGGGTCTCGGTGCTCGGACCCCACCGATCAAAACTTCTGAATGTCAGAAGTTTGTCAAACGCTTAGCTACACTTTAAACTAGGCAATATTTTTGGACACCGGGGAGGTTTCTGAACTTTTACAGGTTACTGGAAGGTGAGGAAGATGCCACTTTCCCCTAATAAGACATATCACAAAGTTTTAGATATCCACTTAGTACCGATTTATGCAACGATCACCTTTACCACATTATTCGAGAATGTTTTACGACGCTGCTTTTATAGCATTTCGTTTTCTGGAGTAGAGACCAGCAAGACCATTTCCTTTTGAATCATTGTGGTTTGTGATGCAGAAAAAAAAATGAAAAGGAGAAGAATATAAAATATCTGCACTTACCACTAATTGTTACTTGATTTGTTACAAAGTTCACAAATACTCTCAAATTTCCAAAATGTAGCAAAACGTTGCAAAAAACTCCCCCACAAATAAACATGAGTGCCTAGCAACTGGGTTACACGCCAGTGAGCCAACATAGAAAAGGGTATTTCAAAGAGATTTGGCAACATCTCGGAGATCAGCACCTCTCCATTGTCTGCTATAGACGTTAATGGTGTGTTCTGCTGGGTGATCAGATGTCGTTCCTATTGTCTGCATCCAAAAGGCTCACGTGTTCCCGATAAAACAGGACAGTAACGCGTATAAAAGTCCATATCGTATGTTCACTCGAATGTATGGGAAAATCTCTAGGAATCTGCCTCCTAACCAATATTGTTGATTCAGCGAGCATATGGTTTGAAAAGGTCGAAAGCTCCATATCCCACCTACAGTTACTTTATAAAATTGCCTTTGTTTTGGTTGGGATAGGGTGGGGTTGGCAGGGGATCTGCTTTCATAAGACTTTGGAGAATTTGAAGTCTCTTTTAGATGTTTTTAACTCTTTATTACACCTTTACACGCTCCTTTTTTCTTTTTTTTTTTTTATTAATTTTAATCTCTTCGAAGATATAAAAAAAAAAAGAAAAAGTTTCAAAAATTTTACGTGTTCAAAAACTTTTTCCTTTCAACATCCCCTTTAAACTCCAGAAGAAGAATTAACATTCTGAGAAGCAAAGTGACCACGCTGAAGATCTAAGCTGCGGGGCTTTTTTTTTTTTTTTTTTTACAATTTCTAACTCCTGTGTCCTTTAATCCCGATGCAGAGCCTTAAATCTGAAGAAAGTCTTGTCCAGGGCTGTGTTTTAATGGCTGCAATCTATTTTTTATGAAAAAGCAGGAAACAAGCTGTCCTCAGTAAAAAGATTTACAAAATGTAATCATTGTTGAAATATTCTCTTTGAACTGGCTCGGTCCACAGGGGTCTATGGCTTCCAATACCCTGTTTTTCTTAAGAACACCCTCACAAGTTCCTCTTTAAGATCAGGTACTGTGCTGGTGTTCTCTTTGAAGTCCCGAATGAATGAAAGAAAAGCATAATAAAAGGGGACTGTTGATCAAGCATAAAATACACTTTAAGCCGACAGAATAGCAGAGTTAACACATACTAAGCTGCTTTTACCCCCCCCCCCACCCCCCTCCCCTTCTCCTTTTTTCACATTTTTCCTGGGCTTTGTATACAGTGGGGTTTTATAGTATAAAAAGTCTCTGATCTGTGTAGTATGCCATTTCCTAGCAGAAAAAAAAAATCTAAAATACAAATGGGAATTCCGACCCCTCTATCTGTCCTCCTGTTTTTTTGGTTTCTTTTGATTTTTTATTTTTTTTATGGAGGGGGAAAAAAATTTAGGTGGCACCAACCATTGCTTAGGGTGAGAAATCGTAAAATATGAGGCGCGTCATCCCTCTTGTTTCTCCTTATATATATATATAGTTTATGCTATTTCATCGTATTTTTTATTTTCATGGGGTCTCTGGTCTTTTTGATGGCAAGAATAGTATAATTTAGGATATTTTTGCTTTTAAAAACTCTGGGAATCTTAACGAAAAGCTGACGGACCTAATTATAAGTCAATGGGCTCTGTCAGGATTCTATGGGATCGTTCAGACCAGTCAAGGCTGTGTTATGAACGGAAGCCAAGACCATAGTGTGAACAGAGGCTAAACAACCGAAATAGACTCTAAAAACTTTTAAAGGTCATTTTTATACACGGGGGAGAATTGTGCCAGGATTCTGGCAGTAATGGCACCAAGAAGTGGCATAGATAACATGTGGCATATTTATTATTCATTTTAGACACTTTTTTTTTGTGCCTGAATCACTTTTGAAAACGGTCGAGAAAAAGGGACTTGGCTAATAGTAGTCATAAAATGAGCCAAATTTATTAACGCCAAGTGGCATTTTTTTAGGCAAAATATTGATGAGGTGGTATAAGGAAAAAAAAAAGTGTCTAACCTATTTAGCAAGATGCGCCAAATTTATCATACATCGTGCGCCACTGTGATAAATTTGGTGCAGTTTCCTCATGTGTGTGGTCTGGTTTTAGATGGTCTTGATGATGTCCAGTTGTGATAATCAGGGCATAAATGGGAAGAACAACAATTTTGGATATTTTTCATCTGTAGGTAATTTCATTTAGCGCTTCTTCATCACTAACCATTTCTGTCATGTACGTATCCTGTAAACATAGATTGCAGTGAAGACCCCATTATCGGCCATCACAGTGCGGTTGTTATTGATGTTTGTTTTCTTGATTTTGATGATTTTTTTCTTTTAAAGAACATTTTTCATAAAATTGTTACAGCTGTAGTAAAAGATGTGTATATAAATGCAGAAATGGGATGGACATTCCGATATTGAATTATCAGAACAGTCATCTTAATAGGACGCACACTGTTGTGTAAGCCCAGCCGGAGACATTTTCCTATTGGCCCAAAAATTCTTCTTTTTCTTCTGGTTCAATTAAATGCATAGCAGGCAGGCTATGGTAGGGGTAGGCAGTGCTCTCCTTGGCTAATTCTGAAGAGTTGTTTTGGGAAGCTGTAGAGAAGGAACACAGGAATACCGTGTTCTTTGTGTGTTAATTCCTTGAATTAGCGTTAGAGCTCAGCTTTCTTAGCTATACCATTATACCCACCTGTAATCTAGAATCGTGCTGTATGAGGAACGCCCAATCGTAGTGCCAGGTCACGACATTACTGTACATCTACACAGTTTTCCATAGGGTCCAAACTGGTGCCAACAGCAAAACAGATGATATGTGATACCTACAATAACAAGGATGCAGAAGGGGCTGAGGTAGGGGACCCACTAATCCTACAGGCAGTAGTAGGTCCAAGAGAGTAAGAGGAATCTGTATCCTCAGAAGTAACAATTAGATGAGAAGGTAATGATCCTCCTTGTGGAGATCCAGCTGGTTGGGAGTCTTTAGGGCAATGCTCCCTGGGAAAAGTATGCAAAATAGTACTCCTCCAGAAGAAAAAAAAAACGGTCTCTCTAGTGCCACCTATAGGTAACTACCCTGTAAGTCAATAACCAACCCCTTACAGAACCTTGGGTGTCTCTGGTTTGGCTGATAATCTGAGTCCAGTTTTAAGGCTCTATAAGGGGACAGACTTTGATTTACAGGAAAGTCACCTATAGGTGGCACTAGAGAGACAGTTTTCCATCTTCTAAAGGAGAGCTATTTAGTAATGAGGAATATTAGTAGGTTAGTTCAGTTGCAGAGTTGTGTAAATTAAGGAATTTATTGTGTATACCCTACAAATATGTCTTGTATCCACCAGCAGATCATACCTTCTCAGTGCGATGATTGCCCCAGACCGGCCCTATCCTGGCTCAGAGAGGTACAGTTGACCGTAATATGGGATATGTACTACCAGCTTATTACTATGACTTGTATATGGTGTGGCGTTCTTAGGCTTCAGGACTCACTAGTTTTTGTTCATCACTTATGGTGCTGGAAATGTATAAAGAAGTATATTTAATATGTATATAGCCCAGTGGTTCCTGCTCGTTCAGTGCTTGTCACAGTTTCGCACTATTACATAAAACACCTGGGCGTTAGCCCATAACCCCTTATCTCCTGGCCACAAGCCTAGGCCACAACAAATTTAATCCTTACACTTCTTAAGTGCCGTCAGGTCCGTAGATAAGGATTAATTAGTAGAGAGTTCCTTCCAGTCACGATATCTTGTGCCAGAAAATAGATGGTTTGGAAGACATTGGGCTATTCTAATTATTTCTGCTCGTGATGCTACAAATAGTGCAGCCTGCCGGGTTACAAGGAAAATGCTATCCAGTATTACTATATCTAAATCGTTATTATTACATATATTTTGGATGTGTTTTTTTTCACAAAATTTTTCTATGGCATGCCAACAAAATCCACCACCAATTCCAAGAATCTCCACTCTCCATTGAAATGATATTACAAAAAGTGCCGAGTGACTGCTCTCTCTGCTTCGTCAAGGTTAAATGAAAAGAAATATCTACCCGATCATTTTGTTTTTACAAAATCAAGTCCAGTCTTGGCTTTTATCCTTCCTGAAGTTTTCAGAACTTTTGCGAAAGTAAAAAGAAATGAAAACTTTGAATTGACCCCAGTCCAATAGTGATTAACTGCATCGTATTTAGCACCAGGCGAGGTTTCCATGCAAATCGTAAGTGCAAAATCTCTCCAAGTGTTAAAAAGAATTGACATGTCCTCAAATAACTCCCCGATTTGGAGACGTGCGCCAAGTGTCACACCCTGTTCTGGATTCCACATTAACAATCTCCTTCCTCAGTGTTAAACTTTACCCTTCAGGACTTTTGTTTAACTTTGTAATTCGAAAAGCAGAGACTGTTGGCTCGAAAATCTCATGCAGACTATAACGCTACCTGCAGGTGACATCGTCCTGCTCCTGTTGGTTTAGTTTATAGTGGAAAACCACATCCAGGAGAATCACAAAAGCAGAATGAGTTGCAGCGTAATCTCACATAATTACTGGCGATACGCTCCAACATCCCACACATAAAAAAGAACGGGAAGCTGCACAGCTCTTGATTCACAACCTGTGGTACGTCAAATAACCCAAGGGGTACATGCACTGGGGAATTCCACTGTCTTAGTGGTGGTGCCATCTCCATGGAGAATTTGGCCATGGGTGGCATAAGCACTCTTGCACACGCCTGAGTGCCACTCTGGTCGTTTTTCACGGCATCCGAGTGGCACTCGATAGTTTTCACGGACCCATTCACTTCAGTGGGTGAATCGGGTTCATGAAAACGGACACGACTCTCCGATCCATGGAGAGATGTCCTATCTTTCCACGGATCATGGACTGAACTCGGGTGGCACACACGGTCGTGTATAAGAGCCCTATCTCTAGTTTTAAGCATTTACCTTCGGAGTCACCATGTTTTTAATATTAGTGAATTGCGTAAATTGCTCGGCTGTCTCTGTAACACCCTTAAACTTCAAAGAAGAGAGACAATTTTACACCTGGATGCGGAAAGCCCTGCGGTGCGACCCACTCATATCAGACATTTATGGTATGTCCTGTGGATATGCCACAGAGGTCTATACTGGTAAAATTCCTTTAAAGCGGTTATCCGGTTGGGATGAGTTTATTCGGTTGAGTCTCACTACTAGAACCCCCAAAATCAAATGAAGCAATACACTCAATAGGTTGTCCATGTAATATATAAAAACACTGGTTCTTTTTAGTGGCCCTCAGCTTTGGATAATGAGGGAAGTTATGAACGGGGCCCTCACTCTATTACCTTAATATACCCTAGTAGGACAGGGCCTTTGGTGCGCCTTCACTTATATATTAAATTATAACTGTATACATACAGATTACCAAAATTGCTTCATTGGTGCCATAGAGTTGTTAGGGAAGTTCAGATACAGGAAGATTGTTCATGTCCTCTATATTCTGTCAATAGAGATGGCCTGTCATGGAGTCCATCAACATATCCTGACTCTCGCGTTTCAATTCACAGAATACATACACCATAAATAGTACCTGTATTCTACTAACTAGATCAGGGTAAAAGCTTGGTAGGTTGCTCCACCAGATTAACCAAATTGCCATTGTAAATGGAGCCTTTCTGACCAAAGGAACAGAATTTCATTAATCGTAGCAACTGTTTTGTCATTATAGACAGAGTGACAGACTATAAGCTTTAATTATTGGGGTTCAATGGCGGACCAATGCACCTATGGCCGTCTTGAAACTTCAAACAGGGAAAGACTAATTTCACGATCCCTGGTTGATTCCATCTGACCTTGACCAGGTAGTTTCAATGCCTCACGTTAGATTGTCCGCCACCTGGTGAATCTTTTTGTTTGGACGGGTGCGCTACATAGACGATGTAAGAATATGTTAATGATGAAGGTATTATATGATGTGATAAACGCTCCATCTGCAGTTTGATTGTGAAAGATGAAATTGTCAAAAGCTTCTATGGATTCGTCCATCACAACGGGACGGTCACAGATCAGCAGGTATATCAATGAGAGGAACTTCCTGTTTAGAATGCAGCCGAGAGTAAATTGTTTATGGTTCATAAAGTCTTACTACTGTCCTCCGACACAAGCACATCAGTGTTTCGGCTTTCATGGTGCAGTAAATTAAGGAAGAAGGAAAAAAATTGTGTAAAAATGCTCCTCCGAGGACCGTAAAACCCTGTTCACTTTGCAATGGTTAAATGGTATTTTATAAGCGCTTTCGCTGTAGGGCTGTTTTGCATTACATGAGTCGAGTACCTTGGAGATGACACACATCTGCAAGCATTTTATTAAATCCTTAGTCAGCACTTTTCAATCTGATGTGATTACTCCTTCATTTGACTGGAGAAAAGGAAGCTAAGATCTCGTACCGGACTGCAGAATTCTGTCTGATGTTTCTCCTTGAAGAATGAAAGGAGGACATGGGGAATATTCTTAAAGACAGCACAAACGAGCAGTGATCACTTCTTAGTTAAAGGTGATACACTGGAACAAGGTGTCAGGACTTGTTATGGTCTTTTACTAGACATGGAGCTGGGGACACTTTGACACACAGTAAATATTCTATAGTAATTGCCTGTGAAATAAGTCAGCATGACACTTGGTGATCCGGAAATCTTGCAGGTCTGGCATCCATGATGGATAATAGTCCCCAAATATTTTAATCTGAAAACATCTAATGGTATAACTTCTGGAGAGTAGGTGAATGTTGGGAAGTCATTGCCCTTTGAATTTGCTGCAGATGATTGTTTGGACATCCAGGGAGTTTGCAGTCCAACAAGCCATAAAACCCAACAATTTAGTAGTGTCTTAGAAATCCCACAATAACACATGTAATAGTTTAGAAAATCCACCAGTCCAGGAACAAGTTCTATCCAAGGAGTGCTCAACTATTGAAATTTTGCTGTATTGCATGTCAGATTTAGGGGGTATCCAATTTTGTCAATACTTTTCTGTTAGAAGGGTTCTGCAAAATTAAAGGGTAACTAAACTTTTTTTTTTAAAAAGTTTCCACGTCAAATTTTGATCGATGGGAGTCCGAGCACTGACCCCCACTAATCGCTAAAAGGGCGCGGCCAAAACGCTCTGATGAGCGCTGTGCCACTTCGTATCTGATCGACTTTCTTTAGAATGCCGAGCGAGCAGTGGATGGACTCATAGACTTTCAATTGAGCCCCTACACCGCTCCGAGGAAAGCCGATCAGAAACTAAGCAGCACGGTGCTAACAAGAGCCCTTCTGCCACTTCGTTTTAGATATCAGTGGGGGGTCTCGGATCCCCATCAATCACTAGGACATGTCAACAATTTTTAAACGTTTACTTACACTTTGCAACTGATCCATGGGGATGGGAACACCTGTGATCAGCATAATCTTCAAGGGAACCTGACAATAACCACCACATGGAAAACTAAACATTACATGGTGCCCATTGGAATCATTGGACTGTCCGTGTAATGCATGAATGTGAGAAGCTACTGGTAGCCACCCTCCACTCTGGCTAATTGATGGAGGAACCAATTGAGGGACTTCTATGAATTAACCGAGAGTACCCTAATAGGGTATTTAAAAATAGGCATTTTAGACCAAACAGCCCTTCAAAGATCATCTCGGCGCATTGGCCATTCAGCACCTGGGGTTTGACCAGCCCTGATTTACCAGCGGTACCAGTAGTATTTAACTACTATTTTTCACATATGGGTACAAATTACCCTAATTTCAGATCTCGTTTGGTCAAACTAAGACATGTATCAGGTAGATGACCAAAAATAACCTCTTTTAGGATTCAGTGGAGCCAGTAATAGCCAATCTACCAGTCCGAAACCCAAATAAGTGGGTCATATTAATATACTGTTGGTGAGGTTGATCCTATATGGCAGTTTTTGACTCTGCTACATGTTTAATTATAAAGTATCACAATGTATCCATTTTGATCTTCAGTTCTTATAACCCATTTAATCTTTTGCTTATATTCTATTCCTTTAGCAGATGTCCAACTTTAACAAATCAAAAAATTTGGGATGTCTAAGTATTCTGATTTCCCCTGCAGTTTTTTTTTTTTTTTTAGCATTTCTTCCAAGTTTAATTGAGAGAATCCATTAATATCATTATATTCCCAAATTACTACATAAACAATTGGCTGTTAATTTGGGCTCCAATGGTGAAGTTAAACTGGCCAAAAATATAGAGCGCAGATCTTAACTCCTGTACTGGTGTATTCCAATAGTGTGCTATATCTGCAAAGCTCCGCAAGACCAGTCTTCAGAAAGGGGAGGGGAGGGGGAGAAAGTTTGAAAGCTGAATTACCAGACAAAGACTTGAGAGCCGTGCTGCACAGCTAAAATAAAACTCCCGACTCAGCACCTTCTATTGATTAAAAAGTAACCTTTAAAGTAACTCTCGGAGTGTGTGGTTAGCATTTAAATTCAAACATGTCATGAAGTTGATTTGTGTTACTGAATACCAACTCCATAGGCGTCACTCTCTCATCAATTTGCTAAAGTATTTCACAATAATGTCAATAAGAGGGAAGAATCATAAAGGAGATCCGCACTTGGTCTTGTACTTTTCTCTTTCCTATGCAATGCCCCCCCCCCCCATTAAAAGTGTGCAAAGTGCAACACAATAATTGCCCCTTTGTCTTAACTTTTGCCAAGTACCAGGAAACGGCAGATTAATTAAACACACAAGAGTGTATTTGGAGTGTGGGTTCCCACTCTCGTAGTAAGGTCATAAATGACTTAGAATTAATACTTCAACGTGTTTGCAGTGGATTTGCAACGTCAGAGAAAAGGGGAAGGTTTGGTGGGAGGGCGGCTCGGACTTTCTTGCTAATGATAGTCACGTCTGGCTCTGTCTGGTTGCTCCTAACAACCAGACATGATGTAACACCACGATGAACTTGAACTTGGGGAGTTGAAATGGGAACAATAGACCAGAGTAATCAATAATGCCTATTTCAGTGAAGGATTACAGATCTGCTCTGGGGTAACCTTGTCTGCAAGGCTCAAGCTGGAAACTAAGAAAACTTTGTTTTAGTGCATTTTTGTTGTAAGGGCAAGAAACATAATGCAGTTTATTTTTGGGTTTGGATTTTTTTTTTCAGGCTTTAGAGAATGGCAATGCACCAGCTGTTTACACATGGCAAGTTCATTCATAAGCCATGTGCACAGCTGCTCTGGAACGTGGGTCATGGCAGGTAGCCTAAAAGCATTGTCTGTAATAAGAGCCTGGTGCCCGGGCCAAGAACTGACTGAGCTGGGAAAGAAGCCTCTTTAAGTCTAATTACAAGATGCAAAAGTTCTGTATCCCCCCAAAGTAACCAATCACGGATTAGATAGTTTAGTCCCGGGGAAGAAGAAATGATAAAAACCTCTGATCTGATGGGATTACAATGCAGATATGATATTTGTATTATAGTAAAGGTTATGATGGAGAATATTGACTAAGAAAATTAGAATTTTATTCTAAAAAATTTTTTTTTTTTTTTTAAATCTCCCGTGTATTTAGGGCCACATTTGCACTTGCCTCTGTTTATTAGAGACCTGTGTTTTATATAAAAGGGGATTGGACAATCAGTAAATTTTTGGATCAGTTGTCCAATCCTTATTCAATGTTAAAAACAACGTAAGTATAATAAAAATAAAATGTGGGCCTCATTTATCAAAATTGTTTAGTAGAATTGTTATTGGTTGGTAAGGGGCAACAAGGCCATTTTTCGAAAATTTTGATAAATATTTCGCCATTTTTTTTTTTTGTTAGACATTAGCCTTCCCTTACATTATTTCCCTTTTAGGTCATTGGATTCTGGGTTGGTCTTATCCAAGCAAACTTAGGGACCGAGGGCTAAGACATTACTGAATTTATCCTAATGGTCCTCTTAATAAATCTTTCCTAGGCGTTCAACCTTGGGTTGAATGTGAGGTCTTGTTGCCAGATGGTTCTGGCTGGTTTTTGGGCAGCTTGGAAACTTCATCTAAATTTGTTATCTGTAATCTTTCTACTAGAACCCATGTCTAGCGCTAAAGTTGTCATACACAGAAGGTGCAAGTGTGGTGGATGGAAGTGGCTTATATTATATGGTTACTTGAGGTCATCCAGACAAGAGTTGCTAATGTGTCTCGACACACCCGATACCTCCCATATGTAGGCCCTTTAGGGAGCCCCATCTCGTACGCATATAGTCCTTTGCATGTGTCATTCTTTGAACATCTCAAATATTAAGATGTGGAAAATACTATTTCATTGTTAGAGCAGCAGTTTGTGCTCCAGAGCTCATCTTCCTACTATAACTAGGGACAAAGTTGCAGACAAAGTCAGCCATTTTGAAGTTATGGAGCGCCCTTCTGGTCACTCAGACGCTGATTTGCATACAAGTATACACAGGCACTTCCCTGCTTTTCCCTCCCTCCATGTCTGTTAGTCTTGTGTTATTCCCATCACCCTGTCCTTCTTTGCTTAGTACACAAGGTAAAGACACTCATACATTGAGATAGAGACTTAACCATGATAGTCCACACGCACTATGGTAGCTAGCAAAGCAAAAGCCTCTTAGTATCTCCATTCATTTCAACAGAAGACACAGTAAGGGGACAAAAGGGCTAGAAAATAGGGAAAGCAATTTTTATAGCTTTTTAATAATGTAATATGTACTGTATGTAGCAAATTCTCAATATTGTTGGAGACTTTAGGAAATAGTATATAGATCTGTTATTCTGTGGAAACAAATTACAAATATCTTCCTACTGTACAACTAAACACAAAAATTAATGAACCAAACTTGGTTCATATAATATGAAAAAGCAGGATCGGACTGGTCCACCGAGGTAACAAAGGTTCCTCTATAATGGGCTCAGGTTCTTACACAATAATGAGCCCAAATGTCCAGCAGAAGACAACCCCATTTAGAGATTACTTTATAGAGTATTATTTGCCACTACGGTCTATTGTGGGATGATTCACAAATAACCTATTAGACCTTATTGATGATGTGGTCTATCCATAGGTTATGCCATAAATATCCAACAGATGCGGTTCCCACCTCTGGCACTTGCACCTATCTCTAGAACGGGGACCTCTGACCCCCGTCGTACCTTCTCCCGTTCCCTCTGCTTTCCGGCCAATGTCTGATGAGCTGGTTGGGAGTGTGGAAATCAATTACTCTCTGAGCTACGGTGTTTCCGTAACTCCCATAGAGGTGATTGGAAGTTACAGAAACAGCGTAGCACACCTAGCTACACGTTTTCCATAGCTTAGGAGCTACGGAAGCAGCGTTGCTAATTTTCTACGGTGTTCCCATAACTACCATTCACTTCTATGGGAATTACGGAAAAAGCGTAGCTCAGAGAGTAAGCGGTTTCCTGACTCCCAACCACCTCATAAGACAGTGGCCGGAGACAGCGGGAGCGAGACAAGGTAGGACGGGGGTCATGGGACCCGTTCTAGGGGATATGTGTGGTACCCGCATCTATTGGACATTTATGGCACATCCTATGGAAATTTCATAAATGTCCAAGATGGAAAAACCCCTTAAGAATATTTAAATGACTAAATAACATCCTTTGTTTTTCTAGTATCAATAGGTTAAATACATCTGGACATCTCTGGTCATTTTTGAAATGTTTCACCACTCATCCAAATGGATTCATTAGTTAAGGCCTGGTGGAATGTCTTGTAGATTACCGAACCCATTGACATTGACTTATCAATCCTAGATTTCCTATAACACTGATGAATAGAAATAAATTGCCTCCGATAAAAACAAATGTCTAAAATATTTTTGTGTTTTTCTTTGTGTCTTTACAGTCCTGGTACCTGGGATAATGGTCACGGATTTCTATCACACACATGACAGACCACCTGGCCCTTCCCATCTCTGTAACATGGAAGAAAATGGTGACAACACGGCACAGTTGCTTCACTCCAATGGAAGGGGAAGACTTGTGTCAACAGCATAGCAACGTTGAATAAGAAGAAAACAAGAATCTTATGTGGTCGCATGGCAATGACCCTTTATAATCAGCCTTATTTCCTTTACTTAGTTCTTATGATCACTTTCTCACCTTGGGGTCCGAAGAAAGTTCTTGCCGAGAAAAGCTGGGCATCATGACATTTGAAGTGTTTCATTGGTAGCGTAAACATTAGGTGGTTCTGGGTAGCCTTAGTCGGATGTTTCTTTTTGTTTCCTTTTTGGGTTTTTTACGGACTTGCTGTAAAACACCTTCATCATGAAGCCCAGCGTTTTCTGCAAACCGCTCCTTCTGTATGTCCACGGTTGTGAAACTTCTTGAGGAGTTGTGAAAGAGAAGCCTCCCTTAAAAAGAAAAAAAAACAACAAAAAGACTTAAAGCACTCTTAAATATACATGTCAGTTGACATGTGACATGAACCTTCTACTACTATGACTAAGACCACACTACAATTGTTTCAGAAAACATGGAAGTCAACCCCATTGTGGTCCAGAGCCTCCATATTTTTCCTTTTTGCAGACATTTTGAGTGCTACTTCACCTAAAAAAGCATTCGTTAAATCACGCGCGAATGTGCAACATCACGAACTGCACTTTTTTTTTTGTTTGTAATTTAACGACCCCCTGCGGAATCGATGAAGTTGTATTAAAAGGACACAACTGCGACAAGATGCTTTCACGAACATATCAAGAAAACGTCCGACCTTCTTTCTTTCAAGGAGTAATCACATCCATGACCCATAAAGAAGCTATAGTTCCATTCGAGTTGCAGAGCAAAGTTAAAAAAACAAAAAAAAAAGAGAAAATGTCCGGAACTTTTATTATTCATGTAAGAAAAAAAAAAAAAATGCTGCACTTACAAAATAAGCTTTTCTGAGACAAATTTTCATCAATGACACAGAAACACAGAAATGGGGAAGATGGTCTGTTTTGACAGAAACTGACAGGAACCAATCAAAACAATCGTGTTCGGATTGAGTAAAGTGCAATTTCATTGGATAGGTAAATATCTTTGTAAGATAGAGATTGTTGAAAATTCTATTTTTGTTTTTCAAGTCCTACCACCCCAGGACTCTAAATTATCGGGGTAAAAAAACAGCCTTGCAAAAGAAAGGGGAGCTATTTTTGCTTTTTATGTTTTTTATTGTTAAACTTGTATCCCTTAAAAGTTAAAAAAAAGAAAATGTAAAAAAAAAAAAAATATATTATAAAACATAATGGTGCTTTTACCACAATATGTTAACTACATTAAACGCTAGTAATCATTTTCTTTTATCAAAGCACATAACTAAAATGGAATCATAATACTTGTTCATTTTATAAGCTAAAGTCACTATTCGTGGTTATGCCAATTCAGACAAAAACGCAAAATTTCCCAATATAGGATTTAGTCAAACGCCTCAGGATCTTTATAAATGTCCAGATTTTATCCATAGAATTTTTATTTTTTTTATTTTAATTCCATCACTCGCATTCTCTGGACTATAAACACTGATTGATCGGAGGGGGGAGGTTCAGCGATCGCTGAAGGTAAAAAAAAAAAATGACGGCAAAATTGAATCATAGACTTTATGTATGTTATGTACTTAAAAATAAAGATAAAAAAGGACAAAAAAAAGTAAAAAAAAACAAAATAAACAGAATACACATGATTTATTTTCTACCAGACAGCGGAGCATCCCTTTGCTTCGCATGCGACCTTAAGGAGGTTTCCTATACTATACATATATTATATACTTTCTGACGGACAGATTTGTCTATCGGAAAAAAAAAATGTCTCTGCATGTTTAGTGTTAGTATCTCATTTTTATATACTTAAAGTAGGATAAAGTAGAGTGCATTAAGACAAGACATTTTAATCCTTATTCCAGGCACTTGCCTTTTTTACCCGTTTCGCCCCATTGCAGCTGTTAAGGGCTTTTTTTGCCCCCTTTTTTGGCAGTGAAGGAGTTAAACTCTGCGTGTTCAGTCCTATTGGAGGGCTTTTTGCTACTGTCCTGTACAATCAAGTCCATGAAATTATTGGAAAGACACTTTGCTCCTCATCTTTTTTTTTTTTCCTGGTATTTTTTTTAATAATATTTTTATTTTCCTCTTAACACTTTTGGGTGCGTGGGACGGCTTGGAATGCATTTATTGCAGGCCTGTCCAGCAGCCAACAGGTTAATTTGCACGAATATGAAATAAATTCCATATCAATGTGCCTTGCCCTGGATAGCGATTATTTGTGAAATTGTTGCACATGTTCCTATATAGATCGTGGGGAGAGAATTCCCCGCTCACGCGTTTTGGAGACACTTTTTTTTTTTTTTTGTTTACTTGTAAATGTGACTTTTATGTCAGACATTGCAGGCTTCACCGTTTAGGTAGATATTTTAGTTATATCCCACCAGTAGGAGTAGCGCTTAGTCTTGTAGTGTCTGTGCTATTTTGCGTAGGAGATCAGTATTTTGGGGGGATGTTTGCTGCATTGTGACAATTTATTTAGAGTCTTCCTTTATTATTATTATTATTATTTTTTTCCTGATCAATGAAAATATGCAATACCTGCTTATATCACATAGTCAAAGCTTAGCAAATTTTATTAGAATTTTTTTATTTTATTTTTTATTTGACCAAAGTTGGTGCTGTACTTGACGCAGTGTGTTAGGAGTTTAGTCATGGTATCTTTTGTGACTACACATGCACATGCAGGAGGGGCGTCTTAGAGAAGCAGTCAGACTGTGAAGCACTAAGCTGTACCCTGCTTTGAGCAATTTTATTATTTTTGTTTTTTTGTGTGTTACAACCGTTCCTATCACAAGCAAGCCTTAAAGAAAAACTGACTTCCTTTCCTTAAAAATTTCCCCCCCCCACCCCATTTTTATTAGCAGACAGCAATCAACCCGCGTTCAATAGAAAAGAGGTTATAACGCCCATTTTTATATGCACGTTTTTAAAAACTTCCAACTTCTGAAAATTGTTTACCGGTTCTCTCTATTTAAGAAAAAAACAAAAATAAATAAATGAATAAAATGTTTTTGGAGTTTTTCATATGTGTCTGATACGTGGTTGAGTAGTTGTATTGTGTGAGTGTTAGTGAATTGTGTCCATTTTTCTGTAGCCAGCATCCTTTGCCTTTCCTATAGCACTTAGCTGGGCATTACCTTATGACATATGTGCACTAAAAACAGCAGCTTGCAGTGCTTCACAGTGAAGGGAAATAAAGCCTAGACAAACATTTTGTCGGAACCTTGCTATAAGTCAAGGCGTTACCAGTAAATTGGTTGTACATACAATACAAATGCACCCTTTTATAAACATGCAAACTAAGCAATAGCTCCGGGCAGTTGTAGGGTTTTTGTTGTTTTTTGTAATTTTTTTTATAATTTTTTTTTTTTGGGGTGATTTTTGTTGATTGTGTTGTAGGCATACGTTTAAAGAGAGCAAACTGCCCACTCAGATGTGTAATTTGTATGTTGTATAGTTTTAATGAGTACACTGATTTATTCTACCCTATTTTATAATGCAGGACTTTTGTAACGTTGTTTAAATGAGGACAATTTTCTGTCAATTTAGCTTTGCAGATTTTTTGGATTGTTTAATATAACGACAACGCTCTTAGAATTGTAATTTTTTTTTTTGTGGTCGGCGGAGGGCTGGTATTTTTTTACATTTTTTTTTTTTTTTTTTTGTCTTCTGGGAACTGGATTTAAGTTAAAACTTACCCGTTTCCGTTTTGTATGTATTTAAATACAATTATTTTGTTTCTTCTCGTATTGGTATAGCATATTCCTATACTTGAGAAGTATGGGCCACTAAATAACCATTTTAAATGGACATTACAGGTATGCTGTATAAGTGTTTTATCACTTTAAGATCTGACTCTAGAGTTGAGGATTTCTGAAGACTTTCTCAAGATAATATAAAATGTTTTAAAGGCTTTGAATCATTACATAGGCAGTCAAGGATGTGAAGCAACAAACTTGTGTCAAGTATCGAACTCGTGAAGTCCATCCGACCACCATATTGAAAATAAAGCAGGAAATCGTATAGGCTCAAATTTAATAATTTTTTTCTTTAAATAACGTAATTGTAATATTTGACCCATGTGCAGTGATGCTGGGTGTGCAGTATAAAGATAGAAATACAATTTTGAAATAATGTAACTATACATAAGGAACCCTATAAAACTGTCCGTAATTAAGTGCAATTTAATGAACTCGAAATATGCAGTGTGAATATAGCAAGAAATATGAGGCCTTTCCCATTAACATATTCGCAAGTTCTCATAAGACAACTTGGGGTGTCAAGACGAAATATTACAATCATGACAATTTTAATTCATTTAATTAAAAGTTGTTTTTTTTAAATATGTAACAAAAAATTACATCTATTTTAAAGATTATATATCACCCTGGTCAGTAATTGTCATATATATATATATGTTGGCAAGTTAAAAAAATCCTTTCAAATATTTATTAAAATCAGTTCAAATATTGTTTTATTAAACCGACATAGTAAATTGATAAGAGAAGTTCCTTATATTTCCTCCTTTTCCAGTCTTTACTACCATAAAAAATTGAATTATTATTAAGTGATTTTTGGGGGGATTTTTTTTTTTTTATATTTAACTACTAAAGTGATCAAATACTACAATATAAAATAACCTATGTCTTGCATATAAGAATTTTTGAATTCATTGCTTGCCCTATAGAAAAAAATAATTGTGCCCACCCGACCCCTTAAGTAATGTATGTGTATTGATAAAATGATGGTGTATATGGATATTTCTCCCTTGCATGCTAGCGCGGGGAATACATATTATGGGCTGATCTGCTGCAGTCCTGCAATTCTCTCAATCTTATAATGAAGATTTACCTCCTCTTCCTCTCCTCGGATCATAAGCTGTGATTAGTATAACACTACTATATAAGACGTATCTGCAGCTTTGCCGTTACAAAGTGATCTTTGCCTAGGATCCCTTATTCTGAAATGCACTTTGTTAAAAACACACGTTCTATGTTCCTTGGTCGTGAATAGGTAAGAGGAGGAAGTTTTCTTGCGGAACAATAGGGTAATGAAGGAAGGTCTTCTCCATTGACCGGTGTAGAGCGAGTTCATTGGCCAGGTTGCTGCCGTATTGCGCGGCTGTTTTTGTAAGACGAAAGCGACTCTGCTGCACATCCCTTAACGAAGAAATTAAAAGACACACACAAAAGGCTTTCTCCGTTCACCGTATTCATCCACTTGTAGCGATATGCAGATCCCAAGGCAGTTTGTTCTTTGCTTTCATTTAACTTTTTTTTTTTTTTCCTCTATTTGTTTTTTTATTTTCTTCTATTTGTTTTTTATTTTCTTCTATTTGTTTTTTATTTTCTTCTATTTGTTTTTTATTTTCTGATATTTTTCCGCTTAGAGTAACAGTGTTATTGTTTTTTCTCTCTCTCATTACAAGTTAAGAGCAACACAATCTCGTGGTGATAGACATATATCCATATATAGTTCTTTAACAAAAAGTCGATCAATATTGTACTTTGCATTGTGTCTCTGGTAAAGTCACATTTTTTTTATTTTTAAAGGGTTCGAAAGCCTTCGTAGAACAAATTTAGTAAAAAAAAGAAAAGAAAATTATATTGGCAGGAGAGGTTCAGTGGCATGTAACTGGAAACCAGTAAGGCAAAAATTTTCAGGGCTATCCACTACTAAGTGGTTGTGGGTCGAAGCTAACATTTAGTTGTATTTGGCCTCACCACACTGTACATCGGTATATATTTTTGAAATTTATTTTTTACTTTTTTTTTTGTATTCTTTAAGTCCCAGTCTAGGGAAAAATGGGTTGGAAACTCTTCCAATAAGCAGATAATAAAGGGACTGTTCTGTATGGCCTCCATACATACCATACATACATGCCACCACTGGTTTGGGAAATATCTGAGATTGACAACATGGTGCTTAGATAGTCCGACTAACAGACTGAGGCCACTGGAACTTGGTCGGCTGATCCTGCCCATGTAAATGCATAGCAGTGTTTTTTCTCTGCATGGAAACTATGCACTTACCCTACCCGAGACCAGATACGATCAACTTTTTGTTTTTCCGTTCAAGTTACCTTTCAGTCCTTGCCTTTTTCAAGTCGTTCTTAATGGCAGCTTTAGGACAGAATGAATTATATGATAAAAACCAGCAAAATATCTGATTTCTGAATTGTAGTGCCTGTGTAACCTGTATTATATGCTCTTCTAAAGAAAGAAACTTCTACACCGTGAGCCTTTTGCTGTCTGTCAGAATTTTCTGATATAAAATAACCATACCATAAATATGCATGCAATCCCATACTGCTTAGTCATTTTTACAAATACTTTTTATGTTAGCCTGTTTTGTTTTTTTTCTGACTTGATTCTTGTCCGATACGTTTTAATGTACGTCACCAAGGATGCAGATTCTAGCCTTGAATTTATTTTTATTTTTTTCTGGGTGTATTTCAGTATTTTGGAGGTATGCATCATCTTACTTAAATTCAGTATTACTTCTGATTTTTTTTTTGATTTTTTTTTATATTTTTTTTTAATTTATTTTTTTTTGTACACTTTATGGGAAAGTTTTGTTACTTCATTTCACAAACCTGATTTTTCTAGGTTGAAACAAATGGTGAGCCAATAATTTCCCATCTTCACACCAGACTTCCGATTCTAAAAAATCAATACAAAAACATTAATGATGGTTGGTTTCATATTCAAATTCCATGTATACCGTATGTACCTGTTTTTTGTTTTTGTGTGTTTTTAATCAAATGATTTTATTCTGTACAACCTTTGGGCCTGATTCATGAAATATATGAACTTCTGTATCATTACACAATGCAAGTACATGTGTGCGATTGTTTTCTTTCCGATTCATTTGTCTATGCAGCCCCCTTATATCTATAACAATAAAATTTTGGGATTTAAGTATTTTTGGAACATGGGTGGTGGTTGGACCCGACATCAAATGTGTTATCTCACAGCTCATTTGCTCATAATGATTAAGTTTATGTGAACTTTTCTATATCAAGTTAATGTACAGCATCAATTTTAAGGTCTGAAATCCTCGGGTCTGCAAATTTTTGATCACCTCATATTTTATGGCTTGTAACCGAGTTCTTTTAGTAAGTTTCATCTGTGCAAGCTGGTCTTGATCAACTATGACTTCTCTTGAGTCACTGCAATTTCTCTCTGGAGTCACCGCTAAAGTGCCGAAACTTTCGTCTTGACCGCTGCCTCTCAAAAATTCATAAAATATCGATAAAATTTATAAAAGAACTCAAATGGTGTGGGAATTGTTTAGCCAATATTTTTCACTGTAAGAGTCAAGCTATTATTTTTGGAAGAAAAAAATTATTGTATTCTTTCACTGTTTTTTTTTTTTGCATTTCTAGAAAATTAAAAATATACTAAAAAGAGGAAATCTGCACCTTCGGTATATCAAGTAAAAAATTTTTTTTGTTTGGACGCAATTGAGATGAAAAAAAATGACAATAATTTATTGTGCAATTAAAATGTTTGCGTTTTTTTTTTTTTTTAATACTTGATAATTGTACAATGTGTTGCAAATGGCCTCTATTTTCTATGTTTTTAATCCCTAAAAATTTTTGTACATTTTTTTTAACAATGCACATCTTATTTTATATTTTTGAGATTTATGCAATAGGCTTCATACACCTGCAAAATAATAATATTAAAAAGCCCTTAACTTCATGATACAATACAGACACAACCAGTCGCACCATGTTTTTCAGGAACCCGTCAGCTGTGTGCACTCTGGGACATATAGTCCATTGAATGGGCTCTTTGTCCTCGTTCTCTACAGAATCACACAACCATACATTGTTGGCATAAGTCAAGGGTGCAGACAGCAGGTGAAGACGGGCATCCTTAACAAGCTGGGGATTGCATTGGGAATTGGGCTTTTGTTTGCATGACTAGGTGGGATCTATTTGGTAGCCGTGGGAATCTCCTGTCCCCCATTTATTTTATCTCTTTTTTTTTTTTCTCACAATCCTTAGCTCTTCATTGAATAAAGCGCTGCCGCCAAGCTGGCTCTTGACCATGTTAAACCCTTATCTTTGTGTTTAATTAATCGTCCCATAATGGGTGTTTTTATGATCTTCAGTGAAATCCTTGTGTGCCTGCGTTAATACAGTCACTGTTTTATGAATCAGGCTCTCCGTGCCTCCCCTACCATGTATTTACTCATGCTTGTTATCAGTTTATTTTTTACTGTGTTCTGTGAAAAAAAAAAAAAAAATGTAATTGGTTGAGAATCACTGTGGGTATGAATTGTTATCCGACTAAATCTCTGCAGGTTTTTTTTGAGCTGGTGTGTGGATTAGTTAACTCTTGTACTCAGCCATTAGTGCAACCAACTCTTACATTACAATACAATTACTGGAAACGAATACTGCATTTCCTATGCAACAAAAAAGGAAAATAAAAAAAATTGCTAATGCTAACGCCTTGTCGTGGAGTTTATTCTTTCTTTCTTCTTTCGCTCTACACAAAGCGTACGGCCTTCAACCCGACATATCGGCTAATGTATCATCTGTGAATGCTATGATGGAATTATTGCAATAAATCTGACATTTATATGTGTGTTAAAGCAATGTTTGCCAATCAGGGTTGGGGTTTCTTGGACCTCGGGAGCGGATCCCTAGAAAACGGCAATAACAAGGGCTATCTCTTTAAAATTTAGGTGGCCATACTCATTAGATGAAAGTTGTTCGAAACGGAATTTCGACAGGACCAGACAATGATCTAATGTGTAAGGGATGTCCCAACTCTCCCCTAACGGGGAAAAGAAAGATCGGATATGTTGGTTTTTAACGTACCTGATCCTTGAGGGTCGATAAGCTGCTGCCATAGGTGTCTCTCAGCTACTTATTCCCCTCTCCCCAATAAAAGACCTGCAGAGCGTGCGTGTATATGGGGGAGTTTGGAGGAACCTGCGGCCCGCCATGCTGCACTGCGTGGCCCCCAACTGTGGAGATGTATGAATTCTGTTTTTAAGTAATTTAAAGGAGCAATCCAGGAAAATGTGTTATTCCTAGTGCTCTTTGAAACCCTGTGTCATGCAACGCCCTTCAGGCCTGGCACTAGACATAACACGGTGCACCAGTTTTACCAAGATTGCTCCATTAAAGGGGTATTCTGCAGGTTTATCACTCCAGAGTGAAGGAGACGAGGCGGAGCACTGGCCACGCATGCGTGCGGATATCTCTATTATAATTTATGGGATGTGTAAAATGCTCAGCTGTTTTGGTAACTCCCATAAACTACAATAGAGATAGCCGTGTGCATTTGCGGCCACCTCGTCTCCTATTCTGCGGAGTGCCAAAGGGGAGCAGGGGACCCCCATTCTTCCGATAGGTTGGAGTGCCAGAAATGGAACCCTCAACGTTTACATTTGATATGCCATTAACGTCTCAGGTGGGGATGACCCTTTAAGTTTTATTGGGGCTCTTGTGAGTGGTACAACTGACAATGTGGTCCACGGACAAGAAAAGGCTGTGCACCCCCGGTCTAGACAATCGCCATTCTATTTCACTTGTATGTGGGGATTCAGAGATGACAGTCCCTCTAGGAGTTACAAAATGGACTGTTACTTGGAGGGCAGGAGCATGGTCAAGTAAGGGTATGTTCACACGTAGTCAACAAAAACGTCTGAAAATCCAGAGCTGTTTTCAAGGGAAAACAGACCCTGCTTTTCAGACGTTTTTTTACCAACTCGCATTTTTCGCGGCGTTTTCACGCCGTTTTCACAGCGTTTTTTACGTCCGTTTTTGGAGCTGTTTTCATTGGAGTCTATGAGAAAACAGCTCCAAAAACGTCCAAAGAAGTGTCCTGCACTTCTTTTGCCGAGGCTGTATTTTTACGCGTCGTCGTTTGACAGCTGTCAAACGACGATGCGTAAATAACAGGTCGTCTGCACAGTACGTCGGCAAACCCATTCAAATGAATGGGCAGATGTTTGCCGACGTATTGTAGCCCTATTTTCAGACGTAAAACGAGGCATAATACGCCTCGTATACGTCTGAAATTTGGCCGTGTGAACATACCCTAAGAGTGTATAAGCCGAATACAAGGAAAGATGAGCCATTCTGCTGGTTACGAATCCTTCCTTGGCACCATTTCTCACATTTGGAGTTTGGTAAAGATCTTTGGTGCATTGTATATTTAAGTTTTCTAGATAGACTGTTCATGGAGAGCATGTCTATAAACACCATATACATGTCCATAAACATAGATCAATCCGCAGAAATGGACCATGAGACCAGTGTTCAGGACTGAATTGTATCAGCTATATTGGTAAGGTGAAGCAATAGGCACCTTGTTCATGATGTAAGAGGGCTCAATGGACTCTAGAAGCGGGATCAGCCTTAGGTTGGTTGGTACCCTGTACAGAGCCTTCTACTGATGCCCTCTCCCTTATGGTGTACTATATAGTGCCCAAACAATACAATCATACAATATACAATGCATCTGACTGGTGAATGAATACACTGAGGAATGAAGCTGCTTCCCATTCATTTGTCTTTCCATAAATTTGGGCACCAAGTGTGTTATTGGGGTTGTAACCTACAGGTGCCTTGGTCATTAGGAGCAATAGCGCTACTTCAATAATGACAGGAGATGTACCCTGTGCGCACACATTGGTTACTATACCCTAAGACCTAAATAAAAGGGTCTTTTAGGACGTGCCTTATTTACTAGGCCCCTAGCCAACCTATACTCCATAAAAGGGGTTTTGCCATCACGTAGAGTTATGGCATATCGCTAGGATATGCCATGACTTTCTGATCGGTGGTGAGCCAACTACCGGGACAGTGCTGTTTAAATTCTAGGGTCTCCTTCAAAGGTTTTCCCTACACAGCAGCACTCCTGGCTGTGCAGGTAGCTGCAGCATGACCATTTCATTTTTAGGATCGGTGGAGGTCCTGCCAGGCCTGTCAGACCCCCCACCGATCAGAAAGTGATGGCATATTCTACCGATATGCCATTACTTTATGTGATAGGAAAATCCCTTTAAGATGTCTTCACAAAGCCCTAACTGCTAAAGTTATACAAAGAAAACAAATAATAAAAAAAGACATAGAAGGGATTTTGAGGAGGTGTTGGTGGCTAAAGTGAATTCAAGGAGACAATGGACAACTTCTCTCATTCCAGCAAGGACCCAGACGGACAAAGATTGACTCTCTGCGGAATAGTGCAACTTTATGCAGACACCAGCAGAATAGTGAGTGCAGCTCTGGGGTATAATACAGGATGTAACTTAGGATCAGTACAAAGTAAATAATGTAATGTATGCACACAGTGACTCCACCAGCAGAATAGTGAGTGCAGCTCTGGAGTATAATACAGGATGTAACTCAGGATCAGTACGGGATAAGTAATGTATGTACACAGTGACTCCACCAGCAGAATAGGGAGTGTAGCTCTGGAGTATAATACAGGATGTAACTCAGGATCAGTACAGGATAAGTAATGTAATGTATGTACACAGTGACTCCACCAGCAGAATAGTGAGTGCAGCTCTGGAGTATAATACAGGATGTAACTCAGGATCAATACAGGATAAGTAATGTATGTACACAGTGACTCCACCAGCAGAATAGTGAGTGCAGCTCTGGAGTATAATATAGGATGTAACTCAGGATCAGTGCAGGATAAGTAATGTAAGGTATGTACACATTGACTCCACCAGCAGAATAGTGAGTGCCGCTCTAGAGTATAATACAGGATATAACTCCGGATCAGTACAGGATAAGTACTGTAATGTATGTACAGAGTGACTCCACCAGCAGAATTGTATGTACAGCTCTGGAGTATAATACAGGATGTAACTCCGGATCAGTACAGGATAAGTAATGTATGTACACAGTGACTCCACCAGCAGAATAGTCAGTGCAGCTCTGGAGTATAATACAGGATGTAACTCAGGATCAGTACAGGATAAGTAATGTAATGTATGTACACAGTGACTCCACCAACAGAATAGTGAGTGCAGCTCTGGAGTATAATACAGGATGTAACTCAGGATCAGTACAGGATAAGTACTGTAATGTATGTACAGAGTGACTCCACCAGCAGAATATTATGTACAGCTCTGGAGTATAATACAGGATGTAACTCAGGATCAGTACAGCATAAGTAATGTAATGTATGTACACAGTGACTCCACCAGCAGAATAGTGAGTGCAGCTCTGGAGTATAATACAGGATATAACTCAGGATCAGTACAAGATATGTAATGTATGTACACAGTGACTCCACCAGCAGAATAGTGAGTGCAGCTCTGGAGTATAATACAGGATGTAACTCAGGATCAGTACAGGATAAGTAATGTAATGTATGTACACAGTGACTCCACCAACAGAATAGTGAGTGCATCTCTGGAGTATAATACATGATGTAACTCAGGATCAGTACAGCATAAGTAATGTAATGTATGTACACAGTGACTCCACCAGCAGAATACTGAGTGCAGCTCTGGAGTATAATACAGGATGTAACTCAGGATCAGTACAGGATAAGTAATGTAATGTATGTACACAGTGACTCCACCAGCAGAATAGTGAGTGCAGCTCTGGAGTATAATACAGGATGTAACTCAGGATCAGTACAGGATAAGTAAAGTAATACATTTGCAAAGTGACAACTTTTTTTTATGGCGGACATACCCCATACCTCCCAACCGTCCTGTTTCTCGCAGGATAGTCCCGCAAATCTGACCTCTAAAGGGGTGGTACTTATACAAAAATGATAAGTGGGCATTTCTGGGAGGCTTGTGGGTTTTCCTGGTCAGATGAGGGCAGGGCTTAATATGTCCCATATATGAGGATTCAAATGTATTAAATGTATAAATTGTTTTATTTAATTCACTTTATTAAGTGCAATACAACATGAAAAAGTTTAAGGGGGGTGAATACTTTAATAGCCACTAAAGATATATTTCCCAAACATTCTAATAAGAGTTTTTTTTTACACGTGCCTCACAATATGGCAGCAATCAAAGTGGGCAAACATTATTATGGGAATGGGAAAGAATGTATTTTACCTGCCAACCATAAGCCAAGACTGCAGTATTTATTGGTTGCGGGCGTCCAGTGCATGGTATTAATTGTTGAGCGTTTTGATGGGTAGTTAGCACTTGGGTATTAATGAAAGTAGCAGCACTTCATTTTAGAATTAACTACTTGGCCGTTCAGCAGAATGAGCTGATAGATTGTGGCAATAAATTTGTGTCGGAGATTTATACCATAGTAAGTCATGCGGTGGCCTGTAGGCACTCTCAGGCTGAGCGCTGAACAGTAACTCACAGGAGGCATTGTCTGCTCCGGGAGAACGGCCTTTATTAAATTGTGCCAGGATTATTTTAAGACGTGTCTCACCTTTATTAAATGGCACCTAATAATGGTTTTTTATTTGCCCTCTGCTGATATGGGACTTTCCAACATTCTTTCTATAATTTAAAGGGGTTGTCCAGTTAAAAGAAAAATTTGGCTTTTTTACCCTGTGGTCAAATTTTATGCCCTATTAACTCCTAAAGAGCATTTTTTCCCTTAAAAATTGAAATTGTACCTATGATTTCACTCCCCCAAAATGAAAACAACTCCATCTGTGTTATAATGCGGCTGCAATGCATACTGTCCGGTCTGTTTACCTTTTTTGCATGACTGGTAAGTGGTATTTATCTACCGGATCGGCCAGAATCTTGTGTACGGACCTCAGTGCCCTCACTTCCCAGCATGCTATGTGGCCTGTTGGTGCAAAGATAGAGCCGCGCTTAGCCGCTGCCTCTAATTATGACGTCACCAGGGAGCCAAAAGGAGGCGGACCTTGCCGAAGCAACAACAGTGACTTATTCGGGAAGATCTCAGGTGCGCGTATGCTGAGGAAGAGAGGAAGAAAAGCGTATACACTACAGATATCATATGGTGACGGTCAAAGGAGGGTTTGTTTACCATGAGAATGATACTTAGAAACGGGGTATACGGAATGAAAAAAAGTAGGTACCATGTCATAATTCAAAATGACTTTATATTATATAATGATAATAATTCTATAAATAAAGAGTTATATAGTAATAAAAAAGTTTAAATGATAGCGACCCTTTAAACTATCGACTTTCAAAAGATTCTGATTTATTTTTGGGAAAATAAATGGGTGACAACCAATATGGCTGCCATTACAGCTCCTACCAGGGTGGTCACCCAAGTTTCCGGAATGACATGACTATATATGCAGTGATATGGGAGAGAGATGTATATAGGAGGCAGATACAGTTTATAATTCAGGAATCTGATATAATAGGATGATAACCCCTTTGGGAGCTGGAACGGTGGCCATATTAGCGGTTATCCAGCAGAGAGCGTAGAGCAATCGTTTGATCTACTCTATCTGCGGGCAGCATGTTATGGAGCAGGAGCGGCGAGCAGATTGATCAATAGTTTTGTGGGAAAAGTTTCAATATAAGGGTACGTTCCCACAGACAGGATAGGCTGAAGATTTTTGGCAACGCAGAATCTGTAGCGGAATCTCAAAAAACTGCAGCTAAATCAGTCACAGAAATCCGCAGCAAATAGTTACATTGCGTTTCTGCAGAAATATGCGCAGCAAAAATGCACTAGGGCGCAAACACGCAGCATCTCGCACAGAATATGCAGCATAAATTGACATGCTGCGGATTTGACAACCGCACCGCAGATGACTTTCCACGACTTTTCTGCATTTTTGCTGCAGAATGTGGCTGAGTTTTGCAGAAATCATCCACTTTGCTGCTACTGTAAATGCAGCGTAATTCCCGCAACTTAAAGGAGTAGTAGTTCACTACCGAACAACTGATGACCTATCCACCTAATATGTCATCAGTATATCATCGGTGCGTGTCCAACACCTGGACCCCGCGCCGTTAAGCCGCTCCGGCTAACTCCAGGCACCAGATGTTATGCCCTATTATTCTATTAAGCAGTTGGCTCCATACATAGAATAGCGGCCATGCTGCCGAACTGCAACTCAGCTCCTATTTACTTGAATACTGCAGTACGGCAGCTATTTAGTGGCCAGAGTCAACTGCTTTCGGCATCTACATCCGGTGCTTGGAGGCAGCCGGTGCGGGGTCCAGGTTTCGGACCCCCACAGATAATGTACTGATGACCTATCCGGTGAATAGGTCAAAGTTGTCCAGTAGTGGACAACCCCTTTAATTATGTCTCTCGCCTGTGGGAACTGACCCTAACTTAATATGTACTGATGTTTGCTCTGGGCTCAGGAGTCCAGTGGGCGGTCTCACTCAATGAGTGACAGCCTTCCCTGCAAATATGCATACAGAATTAGCTGTCAATCATGGAGTAGGACCACCCCCTGAACTCCAGCTCAGAATTAGCAGGGATCTAAATCAATACATTTCAAGTTATACTGAATATTTTTTTTACAAAACTATATATTAATCTGCTTAGCGCCTTCTGCTCTATAACATGCGGCCTGCAGATAGGAAACATTTCCAACATGATAGATCCACTTTGATTACTAGATAAATAAAAGACTTAACTGCTTCTAAAAATAACTTTACTGATCTTGACAGGGGTGTTCACAGAAATCATAGGGGCCCGTAGCAAACTTCAGAACAGGCCCCACTAAAGGGTCCATCAAATATATTTTGCCTTTATTAAAGTTATTGTCCACCACCATTTTATAATATATCTTTTAAGGGTTTGGAGTTCCATTTTTCACACTTAAAACTCAAAATCTGCAATCCTTCACACACTCAGAGTGCAATGATAAAATCCTGGCTGGCTGCAGTCACCACTAGGGGGAGCTCACTATATACAGATTGATACGAGCAGTAGTGCATAAAAGTCTGCATCGAGTGAGCTCCCCTAGTGGCAGTTGCAGGCAAACAGCGCAGTTGCACTCTGCCTACATTGTAGGTGTGACACTAGATCTTGAAATAGTTCATATAATTTTTCTTGGGAACAGATCTCCGCCCTTCTGTCAGTCAAGTGACCTAACAGTTCAGAAACCTTATCTCTATAGCTCTCTGGTAACAGGCTATTAGCAGAACTTTTAATTAAGCTTTGGCTATGAATGGTGAAGAAATTATTAAAATCTACCAAAGAAAAGATAATGGGAATGCCCACAGAACAAGCCAGACACACCCACTTTGGCACATACTGGCATAAACCCTGCTGCCATTGAGGTTTAGTTGGGAGGTATGAGTAGAGACTATGCAGCAGGGTGGGTGTGCTTTATGGCAGCAGCAATGAATGGAAGTCAACAAACAGAAATGTCATAGATTATAACAGTCGGCAGGAAGTGATGGCGTATAGTCTCCGACTCCAAGAGACCAGAGAGTGACAGGGGAGCTGCATACATAGTTTTATCTGTGTGTGTGTGTGTGTGTGTGTGTGTGTATAATCTTACTATCCTACATTATCTAGACCTCCAGCAGTGCAACAGAGCTGTCATTAACTTACCTGCCCTCTAATTATAATGAGATGACTCTGCTCATGCTGACTCAGTCTATACAGCAGAGCTGACTAGTGAGCTGTAGACAACAGGAAGCATCAGCCTATTGTGTGTGCTCCAGGGGCCATTGTGCCAAAATCTCTGTTAGGCTGGATTCACACGAGCACATTACGTCCGTAATGGACGGAACGTATTTCGGCCGCAAGTCCCGGACCGAACACAGTGCAGGGAGCCGGGCTCCTAGCATCATAGTTATGTACGATGCTAGGAGTCCCTGCCTCTCCATGGAACTACTGTCCTGTACTGAAAACATGATTACAGTACGGGACAGTTGTCCGGCACGAGGCAGGGACTCCTAGCATCGTACATAACTATGATGCTAGGAGCCCGGCTCCCTGCACTGTGTTCGGTCCGGGACTTGCGGCCGAAATACGTTCCGTCCATTACGGACGTAATGTGCTCGTGTGAATCCAGCCTTAGAGTGGACTCTACTCTGTAACCTGATAACCGTTATTCATTGGATGAGTGACAGCTGGATCTCCACTATGAACACTGACAAGTACGCCGGGAGGTTTTGTCTTCTCCCTTCAGATAATTTTGCGGCTCGTTACGATGTTGTGAGCAACGTATGAACTGTATTTACGGACATCATTATGTATGAGCTTTCAAGATAATAAAAGTCCCATTTTAGGATGAGAATTTCCTTTTATAATCTCATGAAAGGTATCGTGTTGTCAGGGCAGAGCGTATACAAAAATGTCTGCAATAAATTGTATTAATAAAAAGTATTTAAGGCTTCAGCATCTAGCATAAAACATGTCCGTGGCCAGTGACTGCGCAGTAATGGACACCCATGGAATCTTTTACTGGTCTCCTCTGGCTAATTTGATTACGTTTCCAATATAGGAGGGGAGGGGGGGGGGGGACATCTTTGCTGAATCTTGCTAAGGATTGAAATTATCAGTTCAATCCTACTTAGACTAATTATGAACACACAGAGGGACTGGTAGCACATTTTCCTATCTTCTACCCCCCCCCCCCACCCCCATCCATATGTCTCCGGATAGAGAATTAACCTGCATAGTTAAGTAACTATATTGTATTACTTGTCCTTTACTGATCCTGAGTTACAGCCTGTATTAGGGCGGGTTCACACATGGCGGAATTTCACTTAAATTCCGCTGCGGACACTCCGCAGCGTTAATCCGCAGCGGTGCCGTTTGTCCATTGACTTACACTTTAATTTAGCAGTGTTCGTTTAGACGAGGCGTAAAATTCCGCTGCGGAGCATAGGCTGCGGAGCGGAATTTGGTGTCCGCAGCATGCTCTGTCTGTTGCGGAGCAGTGGCGGACTCATGGCGGAATTTCTCCATTGACTTCAATGGAGAGTCAAAATTCCGCAATGAAGTCCGCAGATCTTATGTGTGCTGCGGAGCGTATTGTTTTTACTACCATGACATTTCTTCATTCTGGCTGGACCTATGTATTTCTAGGTCTACAGCCAGACTGAGGAAGTCAATGGGGCTCCCGTAATGACGGGAGCGTTGCTAGGAGACGTCTGTAAATAGTCACTGTCCAGGGTGCTGAAAGAGTTAAGCGATCGGCAGTAACTGTTTCTGCACCCGGGACAGTGACTACCGATCTCAATATACATGTATCTGTAAAAAACATATAAGTTCATACTTACCGAGAACTCCCTGCTTCTGTCTCCAGTCCAGCCTCCCAGGATGACGTTTCAGTCTAAGTGACGGCTGCAGCCAATCACAGGCCAAGCACAGGCTGCAGCGGTCACATGGACTGGTGCGTCATCCAGGGAGGTCGGGCTGGATGCCGAAAGAGGGACGCGTCACCAAGACAACGGCCGGTAAGTATGAAATTCTTTTACTTTCCCTAGGGAAAGTGCTGTCCCTTCTCTCTATCCTGCACTGATAGGGAGAAGGGAAGCACTTTTCCCGCAGTCCGCAGCAGCTAGTCCGCATCAATTTTCTACACATTTTGTGCAGATCCGCAGCAGAATCTGCAACGCAGATTCTGTGCGGCATTGATGCGGACAGTTGCGGAGGAATTCCGCCACGTCTGGCCGTGCCCTTATACTCCAGAGCTGCACTCACTATTCTGCTGGTGGAGACACTGTGTACATATATTACATTATTATCCTGTACTGATCCCGAGTTACATCCTTTATTATTCTCCAGAGCTGCACTCACTATTCTGCTGGTGGAGTCACTGTGTACATACATTACATTACTTATCCTGTACTGATCCTGAGTAATATCCTGTATTATACTGCAGAGCTGCACTCGCTATTCTGCTGGTGGAGTCACTGTGTACATACATTACATTACTTATCCTGTACTGATCCTGAGTTACAGCCTGTATTATACTCCAGAGCTGCACTCACTATTCTGCTGGTGGATTCACTGTGTGCATACATTACATATCCTGTACTGATCCTGAGTTACATCCAGTATTATACTCCAGAGCTGCACTCACTATTCTGCTAGTGGAGTCACTGTGTACATACATTACTTATCCTGTACTGATCCTGAGTTACACCCTGTATTATACTCCAGAGCTGCACTCACTATTCTGCTAATGGAGTCACTGTGTACATACATTACTTATCCTGTACTGATCCTGAGTTACATCCAGTATTATACTCCAGAGCTGCACTCACTATTCTGCTAGTGGAGTCACTGTGTACATACATTACATTACTTATCTTGTATTTATCCTGAGTTACAGCCTGTATTATTCTCCAGAGCTGCACTTGCTATTCTTCTGGTGGAGTCACTGTGTACTTACATTACATTACTTATCCTTTACTGATCCTGAGTTATATCTGTATTATTCTCCAGAGCTGCACTCACTATTCTGCTGGTGGAGTCACTGTGTACATACATTACATTACTTATCCTTTACTGATCCTGAGTTACAGCCTGTATTATACTCCAGAGCTGCACTCACTATTCTGCTGGTGGAGACACTGTGTACATACATTACATTATTATCCTGTACTGATCCTGAGTAATATCCTGTATTATACTGCAGAGCTGCACTCGCTATTCTGCTGGTGGAGTCACTGTGTACATACATTACATTACTTATCCTGTACTGATCCTGAGTTACAGCCTGTATTATACTCCAGAGCTGCACTCACTATTCTGCTGGTGGATTCACTGTGTACATACATTACATATCCTGTACTGATCCTGAGTTACATCCAGTATTATACTCAAGAGCTGCACTCACTATTCTGCTAGTGGAGTCACTGTGTACATACATTACTTATCCTGTACTGATCCTGAGTTACACCCTGTATTATACTCCAGAGCTGCACTCACTATTCTGCTGGTGGAGTCACTGTGTACATACATTACATTACTTATCCTGTACTGATCCTGAGTTACATCCTGTATTATACTCCAGAGCTGCACTCACTATTCTGCTAATGGAGTCACTGTGTACATACATTACTTATCCTGTACTGATCCTGAGTTACATTCAGTATTATACTCCAGAGCTGCACTCACTATTCTGCTAGTGGAGTCACTATGTACATACATTACATTACTTATCCTGTACTGATCCTGAGTTACATCCTGTATTATACTCCAGAGCTGAACTTACTATTCTGCTGGTGGAGTCGCTGTGTACATACATTACTTATCCTGTACTGATCCTGAGTTATATCCTGTATTATACTCCAGAGCGGCACTCACTATTCTGCTGGTGTAGTCACTGTGTACATACATTACATTACTTATCCTGTACTGATCCTGAGTTACATCCTGTATTATACTCCAGAGCTGCACTCACTATTCTGCTGGTGGAGTCACTGTGTACATACATTACATTACTTATCCTATACTGATCCTGAGTTACATCCTGTATTATACTCCAGAGCTGCACTCACTATTCTGCTAGTGGAGTCACTGTGTACATACATTACTTATCCTGTACTGATCCTGAGTTACAGCCTGTATTATACTCCAGAGCTGAAATCTCCCAGCAATCTGCGGTGATTTACAATCACCCCACAAGACCGACCGTTTTGGAGATGTTCTGACCCAGTCATCTAAACATAACAACTTGGCCTCAGATCTTTATGCTTGCTCATTTTTCCTGCTTAAAAAAAAAAAAGACTGCCTAATATATCCCCCCACTTGTCTGGTGTCAATGTAACCAGATCATTAATGTTATTCACTTCACCTGTCATTGGTTTTAAAGTGGTTGTCTGGTCATGGGGCGTTTTATTTATACTGATGACCTATACACAGGATAGTTTATTAGTATATGATCAGTGGGGGTTCGATACCCGGACTCCGCACCGTTTAGAAGTTACGGCTGCCTCCGGCACCGTAAGCTATATAGGGAAGCAGAAGGCTCCGTACACTGTTGGGTTACTGCCACTCTGCTCCTATTCAAGTGAATATAAAGTGTACGGAGCCTTCTGCTTCCGACACCGACCACTGCATAACTTACAGTGCTGAAACTTCTGATCGGTGCAGGGTTCAGGTGTCGGACCCCCACTGATCATATACTAATGACTTATCCTGTGGATAGGTCATCAGTATAAAAAAAACATGTGCCCAAACAACCCCTTTAATGTTATGGCTGATCGGTGTAAATCTGCACAGTGAGCTCTGCTATATCATAGTGCAATTATCCTCATATGCCATTATACCTCTGCACTGGTCACTTATAGCGACATTGTTGGGGGGGTTCACTCGTAACCTCTTTAGCCCCTATAGCCGCAGCGGTGTGTCCATCTGATTATGTTTTACGCTCCTATATCGACATGTCCCCATCTTCCAATCTTCCCGTAGTAAGTGAGCAGTAGAAAAAAAATAAACCTTGCGTTGCTTTAACTCTCTCTGACCTGCCATAAACCATTTACAGTCTAACTGCGGGTATTTTTAGATCAATTGAAATGTGGGATCTTTATTTCACATGTTCATTAGCAGAAGGTCACCTTGTGGCCTGCGCTAGAAGAACAAGCATTAGTCTAGATTCCCTCATCAGAAGACTCGCAGCCGCATCCTTCAAACCGTCGGCCCTTATTGAACTCCTATATAATATTCCGCCAATGTCACCGCGACGAACAAGGGGAACATTTCATCGCCTGATACACTGGGGGTGATTATTAAGCAAAATGCGTCAGCATTCTCGTTTAAATTGCGCTAAAATGGTGTAAATTTATTATGACCCTTAGACACTTTTCGCACCTCACTCAATAGTTTAAAGTTGTGTCTAGAAAAAAAAGGGGTCGTAAAATGCGCCAGATTTATTAACGGAGTGCACCATTGTCAAGTTGCACCAAATTTATCATACAGCGTGCACCTTTGTCATAACTTTAGCGCAGTTTCTACCTGGGTTTATCCTGTCTAAATTTAGGACATTATGAAAAAATCTCCCCCAATGTGGCTTAAAATTTATGATACGTTAATTTTCTTCATAGTGTTGACCCCAGGGCGTAATTATAGGTGGTGCAAAAGTTGCCGTCATACCTGGACCCTGGTGCCTCACGGGCCCAATTGTCCCTCTGTCCCAAGAAGAGGACTCCAGCACTGTCAATGACATGTCATAGTTGGGGGTCCCCATTACAGGTCTTGCATTGGGGCCCTGGAGGTTCAAGTTACACTTCTGGTTGATCCTACGATCTCAGAGCCCTGGAATGAAATTTTTTGAATTTTTTGAATTTATTTTTAGCCATGTAATTAAAAACAAAATGTTCCTTTTCTCTTTTCTATTCAGCCTGTACTTCAATTCTCTCAAGGGGCAGACGAGGAAAGGTCTTAGATTTCACGAGGAGAGGTGATCTAGTCTTGTGGCACAAAAGCCTGGAGGGCTCTATGTAAATAATTCACGGTTTCATTCAATACCGTGTAAGATTTCATCTGCAAAACTGTCTGTCTGGTCTTGATAAGGAAGCTCGGCTTTGACCAGAGCGGCTGTAGCACTAATGTTGTCTTAGTGCCTTCTTCTAGATTATCAAAGCCGGGGAGGGGGATTATTTTTCCAGACCAGACATCTAGAGGAAGCGATCAATTTAACATATTTATTTCACAATGGAGGGGAATGGGGAGAGGGGTGCTGGGGGGGGGGGGGTGCACTTTTTTTTCCTTCAGTGAAATGTTTGTTTTCTACCTTCTGCGTGAACGCTTCGTTCTCCTATTTATAAACATGGCACATTTAATAGACGGGGGCAGGTATTTGAATTATTGATTGCCAGATATTTAAGCTGAGAGTCGGCATCCATCAAACCATGTGAGGAGGCAGCCGACAGATTTATTATACGCCGATTTCTGTGACGGCAGCCTACAGGAGACATTTACATTAATTACGGCCTACACATTAGTGGCTCCACAATTCTGTTCTGGGCTCATGAACGATGTGTCTCTTACACGGGTTTAATATGGTTTGAGTCACTGAAACCTGTTTTCTATAGCGCCTTAATGCGGCATTTGATTTAATACAGAAATATACATTATTGGATCACTCACTGGGCACAAATAATTCTAAATGGCCGCTTTCCACAACTTGTTAGTTCATGAGCATAATTCATTACAATCTATACAGCCGTCAGAAAGTTGGAGTCTATTTACCTGCTAGATGCCTTGTTTTACCATATTAATGAACTGTGGTGTGAGGACGGGACATATTGCCTGCCATTATGACGGTCTATAATCCTTACTTCCCATGTCTCCACACAGCACCCATATTCAATATGCACAGCAAATATATAGCTCCCATATAGTACACACACAGCAAACATACTGTAACCATACAGTACATACACAGCAGATATGAAACAATCATATAGTACATCAACAGCAGACATGCAGCAACCATACAGTACATACACAGCAGATATGCAACAACCATACAGTACATACACAGCAGACATACAGAATCCTTACAGTACATACACAGCAGACATACAGAATCCATACAGTACATACACAGCAGACAGACAGAATCCATACAGTACATACACAGCAGACATACAGAATCCATACAGTACATACACAGCAGACATACAGCAACCATACAGTACATACACAGCAGACATACAGCAACCATACAGTACATACACAGCAGACATACAGAATCCTTACAGTACATACACAGCAGACATACAGAATCCATACAGTACATACACAGCAGACATACAGTACATACACAGCAGACATACAGAATCCATACAGTACATACACAGCAGACAGACAGAATCCATACAGTACATACACAGCAGACATACAGAATCCATACAGTACATACACAGCAGACATACAGCAACCATACAGTACATACACAGCAGACATACAGCAACCATACAGTACATACACAGCAGACATACAGAATCCTTACAGTACATACACAGCAGACATACAGAATCCATACAGTACATACACAGCAGACATACAGCAACCATACAGTACATACACAGCAGACATACAGTATATACACAGCAGACATACAGTAATAATACAGTACATACACAGCAGACATACAGAATCCATATAGTACATACACAGCAGACATACAGTAACCATACAGTACATACACAGCAAGCATACTGTAACCATACACAGCAGATATGCAACAACCATATAGAACATCAACAGCAGACATACAGTAATAATACAGTACATACACAGCAGACATACAGAATCCATACAGTACATACACAGCAGACATACAGAATCCATACAGTACATACACAGCAGACATACAGAATCCATACAGTACATACACAGCAGACATACAGCAACCATACAGTACATACACAGCAGACATACAGTAATAATACAGTACATACACAGCAGACATACAGAATCCATACAGTACATACACAGCAGACATACAGAATCCATATAGTACACACACAGCAAACATACAGCAACCATACAGTACATACACAGCAGACATACAGAATCCATACAGTACATACACAGCAGACATACAGAATCCATAGAGTACATACACAGCAGACATACAGCAACCATACAGTACATACACAGCAGACATACAGCAACCATACAGTACATACACAGCAGACATACAGCAACCATACAGTACATACACAGCAGACATACAGTACATACACAGCAGACATACAGTAATAATACAGTACATACACAGCAGACATACAGAATCCATATAGTACACACACAGCAAACATACTGTAACCATACACAGCAGATATGCAACAACCATATAGAACATCAACAGCAGACATACAGTAATAATACAGTATATATCCAGCAGACATACAGAATCCATACAGTACATACACAGCAGATATGCAACCATGGCCGGCCTTGGATACATTCGACCAGTGTGGTTTCACAGGGCGCCAGCCGCCACACTGCAAGAGGGGCGCCAGTGGGTGTGTGTATCTCCGTGCCGTTGCAACTACCAGCGGGGATACACACACTAACTGCAGTCGCCTTTCCACCCGGGCGCTTCTTAACTTAGTGGCCGTCGCTACCGCTGTAGCAGCCATAGCGGCTGCTAGCGGTGACACCGGGCATGAGGTTGGTGGCCCGGCTAGCAGCTGCTGCAGCTGCTATAGCGGTAGTGACGGCACTATAGCTCCCTGCTCTGCTATCTACTAGCGCCACTGTAGCTCCCTGAAGGAGCGGAATCCCCATGTGGCCGGGGATTCCGCTCCTGGAGCGCTGCTTGATGTCTCTGTCCATATATACCAGGGGGCTGTGCGGCACTCCCTACCAGGGGGCTGTGCGGCACTCCTTACCAGGGGGCTGTGCGGCACTCCCTACCAGGGGGCTGTGTGGCACTCCCTACAGGGGGCTGTGTGGCGTTCTTTACAGGGGGCTGTGTGGCGCTGTCTACAAGGGGGCTGTGTGGCGCTATCTACAAAGGGGGCTGTGTGGCGCTATCTACAAGGGGGCTGTGTGGCGCTACCTACCAGGGGCCTGTCTGGCGCTACCTACAAGGGGGCTGTCTGGCGCTACCTACAAGGGGGCTGTGTACTATAATCCATATAGTACACACACAGCAAACATACAGCAACCATACAGTACATACACAGCGGACATACAGAATCCAGACAGTACATACAAAGCAGACATACAGCAACCATACAGTACATACACAGCCGACATACAGTACACGCACACAGGACAACATAGGACTGCAATAATAGGGAAATTCCTCTGGTGAAAGACAAAGTTTGTGTTAGCCTTTGGATTCCTGGGATTCCTGAAGCTTCTCTACCTGTAAAAGAGAATATTCTTTTTCTATGAATGTCTAATAATCCACAATATCTGATAATCCGGCATCCATCAGGCCCCACTGATTTAAGGAATTTTACTGCACATTACTTATGTAACTCACGATGATGATAGTAACGCAGCATGTGGGGGAAAATATATCATTTCTTTTACCCGACCTCTGGAGAACATTATATAGACCCTAAATCTGACCCTGTAATTTATTACAATGCCAGGCATCTATAAATCTTATCTTGTTTTTTTGCAGAATTTGCCCTTAGAATCTGCTGCCATGTGAGACCTCACTCTGAACCTCGCTACGGTGAAACAAATATACCCATTGTATATGGATATGAGAAATATGTTAAATCTGAAGAAACGTCTCCTTTTCCCAAACATCTGTTACACCCCAGATGTAAGACTGAGCAGCTGAAGTGTATTCTGTCTGTGTGTGAGCAATGGTGGGAACTGGGACCCTCTTTCCAGCTGATGAGCTATTCACATACATGTCCGGAATGTATTAAGCAATGAGAATTGCTCTGGAATCTATGCTCTCTATTTTCTATGGGTCCCACATTGTCAGGAGTTCTGTTTTTACAGGTGGGGTTGCTTACTTGTCCATACAGAATATTACATCCATAGTTGAGGAGTGGGGGCTAGGTTTGGTTGCTTAAACAATATTCATAGAGATCCATACAGGGCTAACTTCTTTGGAGCAAAACCTTTATGAGCGCCCGCACCCACTTCCATCATAATAATACCATAATAATAGTGCTATACAGTGCTTAAATAATACCACTATAGGGTGGCAAATAACAGTACCATGTAGTATCTACATTATAGCGTCATTCAGTGGTGGGACAGTAAAACCATACAGTGCCCACATTATATGGCCTAAATAATAGTGAAATAGGGTTCCTGAATCATACCACAATATAGTACCATACAGTGCAAACGTAAGATAGTGAGCAGGTAATAGTGCCGTGAGGTGCCCAAATAACAGTACCATGTAGTGCCCACATTATATGGTCTAAATAATAGTGCAATAGGTTTCCTGAAACATACCACAATATAGTACCATACAGTGCAAACATAATTGTGTCATAAAATGGCATACAGTGCAAAATAACACTAACCTGTAGTGGCTACATAGTAATATTACTTAGTGAACACAACAGTAACATACATTGCTAGCAAAATACTGCCGTATAGTGCTTACAAAATGGTGTCATACAGGTTACCCATAACAATACCTTACAGTGCAAACATAATAATGCCATACACCAATCAGCCATACTATTAAAACCGCCGACCTAATATTGTGCGGGTCCCCCTTGTGCCGCCAAAACATCTCTGACCCGTCAAGGCATGGACTCCACAAGACCTCTGAAGGTTCCTGTGGTATTTTGCACCAGGACGTTGGCAGCAGATCCTGTAAAGTCCTGTAAGGTGTGAGGTGCGGCCTCCATGGATCCGACTTGTTTTTCCAGCACATTCCACAGATGATCGATCGGATTGAGATCTGGGGAATTTGGAGACAACATGAACTCTTTGTTCCTCATCATTCCTGAACAATGTCTGCAGTGTGGCGGGGGCGTTATCCTGCTGAAAGAGGGCTCCGACATTAGGGAATAACGCTGCCATGAAGGGGGAACTTGACCCGCACTTGGTCTTTAGCCCAGGTAAGAAACGCACACAAATTCTGTCGTCCACACGAAGTAAGGGAAAAACATGATTTATCAGACCAGGCCATATTCTTCCAGTCCTCCATGGTTTGCGGCGATGGACAGGGGTCAGCATGGGCAATCTAAACCGTTCTGCAGCTACGCAGCTCCATATACAGCAAGCTGCGATGCTCTGCGACCTAACAGAGCCAGCAGTAACTTTTTCAGCAATTTGTGCTACAGTAGCTCTTCGGTGGAATCGGACCAGACTTCCCACGCGGATCAATGAACCTTGGGCGCCTATGATCCTGCCGTCGGTCACCAAATGTCCTTCCTTTAGGCACTTTTGGTAGATTCTAACCACTGTATACCAGGAATACCCCACAAGACCTGAAACACTTCACAAGACCGGCCATTTTGGAGATGCTCTGACCCAATCGTCTAGACATCACAATTTGGCCCTTGTCACAGTCGCTCAGATCCTTACGCTTTCCCAAGAGCTGACTGTTCACTTGCTGCATTATATATCCTACCCCATAACTGTAATTGCATAAATAAATTATAACTTCACCCTAAAAAATGTTGTAACTACTTGACAAGGTTTCCCGAATAGCAGCCATATTTGTTGTCAACTTGTCACCCAGCATTCCCAGAACCCGATCCCTATTTACACGACAGGCACTCCCGGCCGTGTGACGGAAGTTTTTTGAGCGGCCGTCACACAGTAGGAACTATAGACCCCAAATGGGGCTATTCACACGGCCGACTTTTTGACGGCCTGGTAAACCGGGCCATCAAAAAATGGAACATGCCCTATTTTGGACTGTTCTCCTGGCCGCAAGGCTCCCATAGAAGTCTACGGGGGGCCGTGTAAAGCACGGCTGTCACTTGGATGTGATCCGAGTGACAGCCGTGCTTTCTCCCGCTCGCTCTCTTCTCCTTCTCACAGTGCAAAGTGCTCAACCTACAGGGGGGCTGTGTGGCGCTACCTACACGGGGGCTGTGTGGCACTACCTACAGGGCGGCTGTGTGGCGCTACTTATGGAGGGCTGTGGCAGTATCTACAGGGGCTGTGTGGCATTATCTACAGAGGGCAGTAAGTGGCGTTATCTACAGGGGGTTGTGGCAGTATCTACAGGGGTTGTGTGGCATTATTTACAGGGGGGCTGTGGCAATATCGACAGGGGTCTGTGTGGCATTATCTACAGAGGGCAGTGTATGGCATTATCTACAGGGGGCTGTGTGGCATTATCTACAGAGGGCAGTGTATGGCATTATCTACAGGGGGCTGTGTGGCATTATCTACAGGGGGTTGTGGCAGTATCTACAGGGGCTGTGTGGCATTATCTACAGGGGGCTGTGGCAATATCGACAGGGGTCTGTGTGGCATTATCTACAGGGGGCTGTGTGGCATTATCTACAGGGGGCTGTGTGGCATTATCTACAGGGGGCTGTGTGGCATTATCTACAGGGGGCTGTGTAGCATTATCTACAAGGGGCTGTGTGGCATTATCTACAGGGGGCTGTGTGGCATTGTCTACAGGGGGCTGTGTGGCATTATCTACAGGGGGCTGTGTGGCATTATCTACAGGGGGCTGTGTGGCATTATCTACAGGGCGCTGTGTGGCATTATCTACAGGGCACTGTGTGGCATTATCTACAGGGCGCTGTGTGGCATTATCTACAAGGGGCTGTGTGGCATTATCTACAGGGGGCTGTGTGGCATTATCTACAGAGGGCAGTGTGTGGCATTATCTACAGGGGGCTGTGTGGCATTGTCTACAGGGGGAAGTGTGTGGCAAAAAATTGACAACTGAAATTCATCAGTTTTTAAAACAGACGGGAGAAAACTGATGCAAAACGGGTCAAAATCACGGCCCAGAATGGATGCAAAACACGGACCAAAACGGCTGTTTTATCGGCCGACACTCAGACACGGTCATGTAAATAGAGAGAAACAACTGAATACAAATTTCTATTAACTAGTCAGAATAGGACAATGGAAGGACTTATATTTCTTGAAGGATTTTTTTTTTAATAGAGGTTGTCCAGGATTATTAGAAAGGGTCTGGTTTTTTTTTCCCGGAAACAGCGCCACTCTCGCTCATCGGCTGTGTCTGGTATTGCAGTTCAGTCCCAATGGGACTTATGGCCGGTATTGCAGCTCAGCTCACTTCAATGGAGCGAAGCTGAAATACCAGACAAAACCTGTGCACAGGTGTGTCGCTGTTTGTGGGGAAAAAAAGCAGCCCTGTCTTTTTACAATTCTAGACAACCCCTTTAAATTTATATTTTCTTTCAACCCTATGAAATCTGCCCGGTAACAAAATAATCGTAATTTAATGACTTCACTTTGTTTTCATGCCGGTTTTACATATTTTTTGGCAGTTTGAGCTTTTTTTATATATATATTATTGTCTTGGATACGTGACAGTTCCCTTTATTTACTGCTGTACATCTGTTTATCACCATACGACGGCTGTGTGAAGAACACTGATTCTCATCCCAATCTGCCTTGTACCTACGCACTCGGGCAATATGGAAGCACGTCAAGGAATAACATTAGATAGCTGTTATTAGGATGGACGTCAGTGGAGAGCTGTGTATCTGGGAACGTCAGTGTCGCTGCCAAACCCAGGATGGAGTTTGGTGCATTGATAACTCGACAAATGTTCCAACTTCTCAACCAATAAACCAAATGTCATTATTTTCCCTGATTTTTTTATTGTGAACGTATCCAAGTATTGGATGTGATATTAGGATGGGGGAGGAGCGCCTACTATTCATGTCATTAATGATATTTTATACATCTGTTGTGTCTTCCCGAAGCAGATGACAATTTTTTTCCTGTTTTTGCAATGAATTTAATAATTTCAATATGAATGAAAGTTCTGCTCCGAACGACTTTACCTCTTCATTGTCAAGATTTCAACGTGGTTGGATGATTAAAGGGTCATTTTCATTCCATATGGATTGCAAAACTTGGCCCATGTGTGTTGAGGTGGGTGACATCACCTAAAATTACTCAATAAGTAGTCAGCGACTAATGTCTGAACCATTGATTGTGCCCAGTGGCTCGAAAAATAGTCTTACAGGACCAGGGTCTTGGGTTCAAAACCAACTAGGTCTACATCTCCATTGGGAGCTCCTGGTTGCTCCTGTGACTGTCTCATTATGGCTGGAGATTCAGACACTGATCTAGAAGATATCTAGGTACAGCCCTGCCAGGACCTTCCTCCTCAATGACATCACCATAGAACTACAATTCTTCGCACTCCTTAGCTTAGACTAGAGGGTGGTCATTCCTGCACAGTGTGGTCTCCGCTTGTCTCTGTACACATCTCGCTTCACCCGAGAGGAAGCAGAAGAGAGTGTGATAATGGGAGAGCGATCACACTGATTGTCAGGGATGAGAGCCTCAGGGAACAAGCTGATATTGTCATAGAGCCTTGTAGGCCGAGAAGAAGACTGGGAGACCAAGGCTGCAGCCCCATGAGATAGAGAGCTTGACACGCACTCCTGGTGTTGCATGAACTGACAGATCTGGAATAAAATATGAAATTTGGTTTGGAGGGTGTACATATCATAAAGGTCCCCGGCGTCGGACTGGCGTTCTTTGGCCCACCAGAGGGAATAATCTAACTCCTCCTCCATCTACACAGAACATGTACACGTCCACTTTTAATTGAATTGTAATCTTTTTTGTTATCTTTGCCCCCACACAACATATCATCAATAAGGTCTAATAGGGTATTTAGGTTATTTGTGAACCATCCAATAAGAAATAGACCCTAGTGGCAAGTGATTGGCTCCAACGTCACCTCCAAATGGGGTTGTCCTCTGCTGAATATTTGTTATTGAGAGCCTGTGCCCACCGGACGATCCTCTAGGCCAGTCACATCTTGGAGGTAGCCCCTACCGCTTTTGTGGGAGCACATGAGGAGGGGTTCACAAGTCCAGTTTTGGTCAAACCACAAAATTGGCAAACAATGAAAGGAGGAACTAGCCAAAGGATCACACCAACAAGTCCCAAACTTTCCACTCTCAAGGTGACAATGTTAGGTTTTAGATGACGGTGGTGTGATCAAAACGAGACCCCAATTAATTTTTGCCATGAGGACATCTATCCTTTATGCACCTATTGAGGGACTAAAGGCCCTATTACACCGGCCGATTTTGGCCGGTGCAGCGAGCGCAGATCAACGAGACAGCTCGTTGATCGGCGCTCGTTTGCTCCTGTCACGCGGAGCTATGGATGGGGACGAGCGGTCATTACTCCGATCACTCGTCCCCATACATTATCATGTCAGCAGCGCGTCTCCCTGTTCACACACCAAGATGTGCTGCCGGCAATGATAATATTTTACTTTTTTAAAACGACACGATCAGAAGATGAAGGAGCGTTTGCTCTTTGATCTGCTGATCGCTGCTTTGTTTACACAGGGCAATTATCGGCAACGAGAGTTCTATGAACGATCGTTTGCCCCGATAATTGCCCATTGTCAAAACCCCTTAAAAAGGCTCTGTCACCACATTATAAGTGGCCTATCTTGTACATGATGTGATCGGCGCTGTAATGCAGATTACAGCAGTGTTTTTTATCTAGAAAAACGTTCATTTTGGACGGAGTTATGACCTGTATTAGCTTTATGCTAATGAGTTTCTCAATGGACAACTGGGCGTGTTTTTACTTTAGACCAAGTGGGCGTTGTGGAGAGAAATGTATGATGCTGACCAATCAGTGACCAATCAGCGTCATACACTTCTCTCCATTCACTTTAGACCAAGTGGGCGTTGTGGAAAGAAATGTATGATGCTGACCAATCAGTGACCAATCAGCGTCAAACACTTCTCTCCATTCAGTTATACAGCACATAGCGATATAGCTATATCGCTATGTGGAGCCACATAAACACACTATAACATTACTGCAGTGTCCTGACAATGAATATACATCACTACCAGCCAGGACGTGATGTGTATTCAGAATCCTGACACTTCGCTAATACAATCCCGACACTACAGCACAGCAAGCGTAATCTCGTTTGAAATGACGTTTACAGCGTAATCTCGCGAGATGTCCTGTGCTGTAGTGTTGGGATTGTGTCCTGTGCTGTGAGAAGTGTATGACGCTGATTGGTCAGCGTCATACACTCCTCTATACAACGCCCACTTGGCCAAAAAGAAAAAACACGCCCAGTTGTCCATTGAGAAACTCATTAGCATAAAGCTAATATAGGTCATAACTCAGTCAAAAATGATTGTTTTTCTAAATAAAAAAACACTGTTGTAATCTACATTACAGCGCCGATCACATCATGAAGAAGATAGGCCACTTATAATGTGGTGACAGAGACTCTTTAAGTCTAGGTGTGCCAATGATCAGGGGTGTAGCTATAAAAGGCGAAGAGGTAGCAGCAGTCGCACCTGGGACTTGATCCATGATGGAGCCAAAGAACCCTCTGCCGAATACGTAGACAAGAACAGTAACAAAAACGGTACAGATTTCGCATCGGAGCCCAGAAGCTTCAATATCTGCCAGTGATATTTGCTTATTATTCCCTTCACTCAACCCTTCGTTGACCATTAAAACGTCAAAAAGTCCTCAGCTTTAATGTAGTACGCCAAGACAATGTTGTTTCTTCTTCCCGACCATCAACCCCCGTGATGCTCTCCAGGGATCTGGATCTAAGTGCTGTAAATTATTTAGTTCTAATATGTTCTATCATAAGTTCTGTTGAACTATGGATTTCTTGTCTACATTTACATTGCCATAAACATTACACCAACCTTGTCATAACCAGAGCCGACGGCTACATTTACAGGCACTAAAGACACAACAAAGGTTCTATAGGTTCATGGTTTATGACAGTGGACGGGAAGCCATCCACATGGAAAACGATGGAGATTCATGGACGATCACAGGACAATTCTGAGCCCTGTGCTTAAGTATATTTTTTAATGTCCACATAGCAGCAGCCAATATATATATTTAATGTTAAAACGCCGCTCCCGCGTATAAATCAGTTACAATGTAGATGGATGACTGTTTTGTAATTACTACGTATTGATTTTTTGGGTTGTGTGTATTAAGATAACTGTAGATCAAGTAACTTCTAAAGTTTAAATGGACGGATTATTTGTGGCCCGCCCAGTGCATTATCGGTGCTTTGCCTCGGTCTACTCTCGGTGGAGACAGTCGCTGTGTATTAAATGGGTTGTTCGCTTTTGACGACCCCTTTCCAGATTACCGAAAGTTGTACTGGAACAAGAACGTAAATGAATGTTTCCAATTACAGATAAGAAATCGATGACAGAGACAATTTCTGCAGCCATTTTTCACACGTGTAAACATAAAGGACTTTAAGGCGTACCTCCAGAAAAATATGAGGACTTCCCTGTGCTCCTGACACTTTATGTATGGACACTGTTTGTCCTCTATCTCTTGTAAGATAATTCTCTGGCCTTCAGTTTTTTGGAAAGGAAGTAGCTGTCTGACAGGTGCCATTGTCAGCCATATTAGCACTTTATCTGTCACCCGGTCACTCAGAGGGTCTGCCTCATCCCTTTTAGGCCTTGTTCACACGAACGTGTCCGTTTTGCGCGCGCAAAAGTTCAGTGTGACGTGTATATGGTGCGTGGCTGCGTGATTTTCACGCAGCCGGCATCATTATGACACTCCCTTTTTATGTGACGACACAGTAAAGAAGGAGGGGATTTTATGTTTCCCTTCTCTTCTTTACCAGCTGTAGCGCTAATCACGCGCGTCACCCGGAAGTGCTTCCGTTCGCCGTGCGCGATTTGCACGCACCCATTGACTTCAATGGGTGCGTGCTGCGCGAAACACGGGCAAGTATAGGACATGTCGTGAGTTTTACGCAGCGCACATACGCTGCGTGAAAATCACTGACAGTCTGAGCGGCCCCATTCACTAAGATAGGTCCGTGAAAATCACGCGTGTATCACGGACGTATAACACGTTCGTGTGAATAAGGCCTTACTGTGAGACATACATGCTTGTAGAGTGTGAAATATGATCTGTATCAGAGACCAAAATCTGATGATAGACCGAACCCCAATCTATGTCCTAAAAAGTTTACAAGGAGTTTGTTAGTTGTTTTTGTTTGTTTGAAATTTTTCACAAGTTAGGCCTCATGCGCACGACCGTGCAGTATTTACGGTCAGTAAATAATGCACGGACGGGCCGCTTATTGTCACCTGCGTTTTTCGGACAGCGCTCACATTATTAAGTATAGGAGCAGGGTCTGAAAATACAAAAATAGGACATGTCCTATTTTTTGCGAGTTATTTCTGCAGCCTGGACACCTTCCCGTAAATATACGGGAAGTATTTACGGGTCAGTATTTTATCCGCAATTACGGATTCGTAATTCTGGATAAAAATGACAGTCGTGTGCTTGAGGCCTTAATGGGTATTCCCAAAATCATAAATTATCCTGTGGATAGGTGATCATTTTCTGATCACTGGGACTCCCACCGATCATAAGAATGGGGGTCCCGAACCCGCAGATCCTCCTCACTGTTCGACGGCTGTGGGGAGTAAATTGAATGGAGCGGTGGTTGGGAATTCGCGCCATTGCTCCATTCAAAGTCTATGGGACTCATGAAAACAGTCGAGTACAGCGCTTGTCTGATTCCGTCATCCTCACTGCGGGGGTTGCAGTGAGGATGATCTGGGGAATTGGAACCCCCAATCTCATGATCAGTGAGCGTCCCAGCGATCAAAAAAGAATCAACTTTCCTGTGGATAGGTGATCATTTATGATTTTGGGAATAGCACTTTAATGAAAAAGAAAAGCTGAGAAGTTGGGTTCAATGGTGACATTAGTGATGGAGGAAGTAGCTAGCTTCTCCTCCTACTGGGGTTTAATGAATATCAATATAACTTGCTGCACCGGACATAACTGCATGAAAGGAAAGGCAAGACATTGGAATAATAGGGCTATAGATTATCGGTCGCAGGCAGCCAAGAGTAATAGAAACAGGTAAACACCAACTTTCGTGACCAATACACCATGCCCAGTCACTGCCAGTATATGACATAAGGGCACAGCCTACGATATTGAATAATGACAAAATAAATAAATCTGCCTGAAAGAAAACAAAATAGCAGAGGATAGATATGTATATAAATTTAGATAGCACCAGATACGGGGGGAAAAGGGGGGGTTTTGCATGGATAGGGACCCAACCCAAAGATGAGTAAGTAAAGAGTATCCGGCACACCAATTTGAGAAAAAGGTAATTTTTATTTTGTTTTTAATGCCAGTGGCACAGTGCGACGTTTCGGTCAGGGCGACCTTCTTCAGTCTGAGAGCCGTGCTGGTATGACTGCGTGTACGAGCGCTTGTCAGAAGAATAGCGGCTGGCCGCTTAGTCATGGCGCTTTACTTAGCAGAGGATAGAGTTCCCCTTTAAAAATGATACGGAATAATTTGTCTTTTTTATATGAGATTGTCACGATTTACTCTGACCGGATCCCCTGAGACATCTTTAAGGACAACGACCTCACTGATATGTAGGAGACCTCGGTATCTGAATCCACAAACTGAAGAGGAATTTTGGGGCAGTTCTTGAAAATTAGCAAAATAAGGAAAAGTTGCCAGAAAGTCTTTCAGACGCTGAACTGATGATATAATTATACTGATTGTCAGGGTTTGGCAATAGGGAAAAGAACGTCAGAAAAATTATTTCTAATTTGCGTGAAGAATTTCCCCAAAACAGAATGATTGTGTTATAATCAGATACATGACATGTTAAAATACTTTCCAGTCTTATGTAAATAAAGCTAAAATGTCGTACAATAAAAAGTTGTTATTTCTAATATACTTTATGTTTCAATACATCAACCATTATCTCTGCTTGCTTTCATTCATTACGAACACTCATGTAAATACTTAGGACTCATGCACACTGGCACGGAGCATGTCTGGCACTGGAGACAGCCTTTACGTCAGGGGACGGAGCATGCACGTTAGGGGACGGAACGCGGACGTCAGGGGACGGAGCGTGAGCGTCTGGGGACGGCGCGTGTACGGCAGTGGACATAGCATCAACAGGGGCGAACGGAGCCTGTATGGCAATGGACGGAGCCTCTGCGGCATTGGACGGAGCCTCTGCGGCATTGGACGGAGGCTGTGCGGCAGTGGACGGAGGCTGTGCGGCAGTAGACGGAGCCCGGAGCCTTTACGGCAGTGGACGGAGGCTGTGCGGCAGTGGACGGAGCCTGTGCGGCAGTGGACGGAGGCTGTGCGGCAGTGGACGGAGGCTGTGCGGCAGTGGACGGAGGCTGTGCGGCAGTGGACAGATCCTGTGCGGCAGTGGACGGATCTTGTGCGGCAGTGGAACGGAGGCTGTGCGGCAGTGGACTGAGGCTGTGCGGCAGTGGACGGAGGCTGTGCGGCAGTGGACGGAACCTGTGCGGCAGTGGACGGAGCCTGTGCGGCAGTGGACGGAGGCTGTGCGGCAGTGGACGGAGGCTGTGCGGCAGTGGACGGAGGCTGTGCGGCAGTGGACGGATCCTGTGCGGCAGTGGACGGATCTTGTGCGGCAGTGGAACGGAGGCTGTGCGGCAGTGGACGGAGGCTGTGCGGCAGTGGACGGAGGCTGTGCGGCAGTGGACGGAGGCTGTGCGGCAGTGGACAGAGGCTGTGCGGCAGTGGACGGAGGCTGTGCGGCAGTGGACGGAGGCTGTGCGGCAGTGGACGGAGCCTGTGCGGCAGTGGACGGAGGCTGTGCGGCAGTGGACAGAGGCTGTGCGGCAGTGGACGGAGCCCGGATCCTATACGGCAGTGGACGGAGCCTGTGCGGCAGTGGACGGAGGCTGTGCGGCAGTGGACAGAGGCTGTACGGCAGTGGACGGAGGCTGTGCGGCAATGGACAGAGACTGTGTGGCAGTGGACGGAGCCCGGATCCTATACGGCAGTGGACGGAGCCTGTGCGGCAGTGGACGGAGGCTGTGCGGCAGTGGACGGATCTTGTGCGGCAGTGGAACGGAGGCTGTGCGGCAGTGGACGGAGGCTGTGCGGCAGTGGACGGAGGCTGTGCGGCAGTGGACGGAGCCTGTGCGGCAGTGGACGGAGGCTGTGCGGCAGTGGACAGAGGCTGTGCGGCAGTGGACGGAGCCCGGATCCTATAAGGCAGTGGACGGAGCCTGTGCGGCAGTGGACGGAGGCTGTGCGGCAGTGGACAGAGGCTGTACGGCAGTGGACGGAGGCTGTGCGGCAATGGACAGAGACTGTGTGGCAGTGGACGGAGCCCGGATCCTATACGGCAGTGGACGGAGCCTGTGCGGCAGTGGACGGAGGCTGTGCGGCAGTGGACGGAGCCTGTACGGCAGTGGACGGAGCCTGTACGGCAGTGGACGGAGCCTGTACGCAGTGGATGGAGTCTGTACGGCAGTGGACGGAGCCTGTACGCAGTGGGCAGATCCTGTGCAGCAGTGGACGGAGCCTCTACGGCAGTGGACGGAGCCCGGAGCCTGTACGGCAGTGGAAGGAGGCTGTGCGGCAGTGAACGGAGGCTGTGCGGCAGTGAACGGAGGCTGTGCGGCAGTGGACGGAGGCTGTGCGGCAGTGGACAGAGGCTCTGCGGCAGTGGACAGCGGCTCTGCGGCAGTGAACGGAGGCTCTGCGGCAGTGGACGGAGGCTGTGCGGTAGTGGACGGAGGCTGTGCGGCAGTGGACGGAGCCTCTGCGGCAGTGGACGGAGCCTCTGCGGCAGTGGACGGTGCCCGGAGCCTATACGGCAGTGGACGGAACCTGTACGGCAGTGGACGTAGCCTGTACGCAGTGGGCAGATCTTGTGCGGCAGTGGACGGAGCCTCTACGGCAGTGGACGGGGCCCCTACGGCAGTGGATGGAGGCTATACGGCAGTGGACGGAGCCTGTACGGCAGTGGACGGAGCCCGGAGCCTATACGGCAGTGGACGGAGCCTGTACGGCAGTGGACGGAGCCTGTACGGCAGTGGACTGAGCCTGGTCTTAATACAGAGCCATACACCCTCCATACACTGTTATACAGGCTCTGTCGGACTCTGTGTATTCAGAGATATTCTCCCCTCTTACACCTCCATAAACATGGAGTCTGATGGAGCATAGCACAATATATTTTTTTTGTCTGAGGCATACGGAGTTACAGTAGAGGCCTCCATGGCAGCCCTGTTAGGGCTCCATACAAAACTGAGCAGTAATATGGGTGTGTGCATGAACCCAAAGGGCTATTTCACACGGCAGATTTTGCGTGGAGGGTCCCGATTCCTCCCTCCCATTGACATCAATCGGAGGTTCGGGCGTAATACGCTCGAGGATCGAGCAGGACGCTTCTTTTTCCTGCTAGCTGAAATAACCAGCTAGTGGAAAAAGAAGAGTCCGACTCCCATTCAAATGAATGGGAGGCAGAATTTTGCTGCTGAATCCGCCCAAAAATTCCTCAGTGTGAAATACCCTAAGGGGCTGTAAACCTGTCCTGACCTGATACATTTTACAGCTGATAGTTTGCTACAATTGTATCCAGTCTAGACAATCATCTGTGAGCGAAGTGTGGACACCAGAATGATAAACGTTACCTGCACTGATACATTGTAGCAAACTATCAGGACTTGGAGGGAGATTTGTGCTGCTGACATGTTTAGCTCACAGAGGATTGTATAGACTGGATATAATTGTAGCAAACCATCAGCTGTAAGGCCTATTAGGTCTGCATGGGCATCAGCCTCTGGATGTAAATATGAATATTCACATACACATACACAGCAAGCAGAGTTCTTGAAAATAATGAAGATTTGAGACTCAAAGTATATTCTGAAATACAGAACCTGCTTCATAGATAGAAGTAGCGTCATCCCACCAGACTCATCCCCACTGACCTTATTAAAAGAAGAGAATTTTTTTCGGTGACTAGTACAGACGACTGTGCTGACACTACGGACATTTTAGCTTAAATTCTATAGCTTTTGAAAAACTACAACTCCCAGCGTGCCGACAGCCTATAGTTGTCAGAGTATGCTAGGAGTTGTAGTTTTGCAACAGCAAGAGAGCCACAGGTTGGAGACCACTGTCAGCACAGTCGTCTGTACTAGTATATAGCACTATGGATAACTGCATGTGGGAGAAGTAGTTATTAAAGTACTCAACAATATTTGATATAAACACTACATCTCACACAATGCAACTCAACGCAGCAAACTGTTCAGACACTTAACTAAAATGGATTGCAGTTAGATCACTACATCTCCCTAAATGCAACCCAGCAAATCACTCTTTGTTCAATAAACCAGACGGTGTTGCAGTTAGACGTAAGATCCTATAGCGAACGGGAAATTAGGTTTGCATGCAGCTCTGGATGTAACTAGAGTATAAGAGATGATTTACTATAAAACCAATGTATGATGAGTAATGCAAAGTGTCAGATTATCTTGAACATGCTGGAGAAGTGTGTTTCTGTAGCTTCACTTTAGTATCTTTTCTGACTACCTGCTTCACGTCTGTATGACAACCTTTTATGTGCAGCATGAGTTTTGACATGAGGATTGAAGACTTTACATCTGTAGTAGCTAAAGGAGAGTGGAAGTGACTGAAATATAAAATTTCAGCTCCAATGTCCAAGATTTATACTGCGCTCGCTCTGCTCGCTGTACCAATAAGGCAGGTGACTGGCAGTTTTGCATTACCGAGTGCCCGAGGTAACCATAAAAACATAAGTGGTATCAGATTATTGATTTCTTTTCCTTTTCCTGCAGCCGACAAATTAGAAAAGGTGCAGCTAAAACTCACTGGTCCATCTAGAGATTTTAATTATAACATAAATAAATCATTTTACTTGCTGCCTTTGCATATCAACAAAGAAATAGATGGCACCTTTACAGGCGCTTGTCATTGTGTGCCGACTAATGAGACCGAGGTAAACGCAACGCAACCAAGAATGAGCTCAGAGCAGAGTCTAAAAACTATAGCGGAGGGGGCTGCATGCTGACCGCTAAAGGGTATGTCCACCTTTACAACCAATTTATTAATTCATCCAATGCATCTGCAAATAGTTTTGATTACAAATATCCTACCATTTTGTGTATACAGCTCTTATGCAGACCTATGTGTCTCCATGGTTACAGACTACAAACAAATCCTATATGTAGTCTGAGCCTGCAGTCATGTGTTGCTTTATTCTACCTGGAAGGGGCAAAGTGAGTTAGGTAACCCATGACTGCAGGATCACACTACACCTAGGATTTGTTTGTAGTCTGTAACCATGGAGACGTGTATACAGCTCTTATGCAGACCTATGTGTCTCCATGGTTACCGACTACAAACAAGCCCTATGTGTAGTCTGATCCTGCAGTCATGTGTTGCTTTATTCTACCTGCCTAGGGGCAAAGTGAGTTAGGTAACACATGACTGCAGGCTCAGACTACACACAGGGGTTGTTTGTAGTCGGTAACCATGGAGACACATAGGTCTGCATAAGAGCTGTATACACGTCTCCATAGTTACAGACAACAAACAAATCGTAGGTGTACTGTGATCCTGCAGTCATGAGTTACCTAACTCACTTTGCCCCTAGGCAGGTAGAATAAAGCAACACATGGCTGAAGGGTCAGACTACACATAGGGTTTGTTTGTAGTCTGTAACCATGGAGACACATAGGTCTGCATAGTAGCGGTGTACGCAAAACAGTAGTTTTTAATCAAGACTATTTGCAAAGTTGCTTATATTTTTATTTTAGATATAGTGGAACAATATATAAAAAAAGGAATTAAATATGGACATACCCTTCACCTGCATTCTCGGACCTTGAAAATGGAGTTTTACCAAAGACATATTTTGGATGGAGTAAATCAATGATACATATTGTATCTGAAATCAGGACAAACATAAAGGTACACAGAAATCCTAGGGACAAAAATTCTATGCTGAATATATTTTGAAGCTCAGTTTTTCTAATACAGAACTCAAAATCCTCTGCATAGTCATAGAGTTAAATTATACAATTAGTTCTACCTGCAGCCACCACTAGGGGGAGCACACTGCATATTGTTATACATTGAACTAAATAATAACACAGTATGCAGTGAGCTACCCCCGGTGGTGGCTGTGGGAAGCCAGAATTTTATAATCTAAAATCTATGTCTATGCAGGGGATTTGGAGCTCTGTATCAGAAAAATAAAGCTCAGACCATTATTAAGATGCATTATTAAACGAATCAGCGCAGAATTATTGTAGCGTCCATTGCCGCAGACCGTCGGGATTAGGTGCACAACAGACACAAACGGAAACCATGGGCACCGGATCCTTCACGATTGAAATCAATGGTGATGGAAACGGAAACCTCTGGTTTCCGCTCGTGTCAGTTCATGGTCCCATTCTGACGGAAAGCTCCGACGGAACGTCAGAACGGGACCACAACGCAGATGTGAACGAAGCCTTACTCACCCCCCGGTGGCCGCAGCCCTGGATCTGTGAGCGCTGGCCACCATTTCCTCCACAGGAGACGCCAGCGCTCACTTCCGCTCCGGTCCCTGTTGGAGTTGTGTTGTGTTGTCCCACCTGCTGTGTTACACCACGTCTGGTGTCTGCTGTCAAGGTCCCATCTGTGCCGAGCCTCCATTACTGTCTGAATCACTACAGGTACCCTTTTACTTGGACTATTTATATATGGTCTGTGTACTCTGTTGGCCAGCTGCTATCCCGCTATGGCGGTACGGCCCAGTGGGTCCACATACCCACAGATCGTGACAATTATGGACCTTAAAAAGACATGACATGAAGCTAAAATGTGGACATTCACTTACAAGTCAGGTGCAGGTTTCTAATATACTTTGTGTTTGAATTTAAGATCTCTGTTTGCTGTCGGTAAATAATACTTCTCACAGATGAGCTTGCTACCAGGATAGTGCAGCAAGCTCTCACTCTCTGTGGACAATTTTTAGCCTCTGGATGACAACAAGGAGGTTCCCATTCACTGACAGTAAGCAGAGATTTTAACAATGTTGACAAATGAAAGCCCAAAGGATACTAGAAAATGTTAAGCTTTTTGTTGTATCTACGAGCGTCAGCTTCCTCCTCATCCAACTAGTTACACATACCCCCCCCCCCCCCAGTCCTGTAAGTGCGGAGGCATTGGCTGACCCTCTAGTCCATGCTTAGTGGTGGTGTCAGTAACCCGGCACATTGGGATGGGGACAGGAGGCAGGGGGCCGTGATTTTTTAGTGTCTTCAGTTGTGCCAAGACATGAATGAGAGGTGAAGTGTCAGTTCAATCACAGCAGGATTCCCTAACTCGACTGTGTTTATATAGCACATGGCTGGGATATAAGATATGTTTACTGGAACCGCGCCACCGGCTATCTGTGGACTGTGGGGAAAAATAGGGAAGTATACGGTGACCGCTATAAGCGAAGGAATATTTTACAAATATAAATAATCTCACAGGCCGGCTCTCCGCCCTTAGGATTTGTCACAGCCCCAGCAATTGTCTCTTTTTGCTGGAGGTGCAGAGGGATGAGGAGTCTACAGAAGGGGATATATGATCGATTATGGATATGCCAACGTATTGCAGCTAGGACTCAGAATTATCTAGAAGCCATTATAGGCCATTGTTTGGCATAGGCGGCTCAATACATACAGGATCGGTACATATGTGGCTGCGTGGATATGATGGGTAGAGATATGTGGCTGAATATGGTGAAGATGGATATAGGCAGCGCTAGACGGATGTGTACGGTAGACATGGGTGGCTTAGTACGACCGGATAGGTGGATATACATCGTTCAGCCGTAACATTAAAACCAATGACAGGTGAAGTGAAGAACATTGATTATTGGGTTACAATGGCGCCTGACAAGGAGAGGGATATATTAGGCAGCAAGTGAACAGTCAGTTCTTGAAGTTGATGTTGGAAGCAGGAAAAATGGGCAAGTGTACGGATCTGAGCGGCTGTGACAAAGGCCAAATTGTGATGTCTAGGTCAGAACATCTCCAAATGGCCGGTCTTGTGGGGTGTTCCCGGTATGCTGTGGTTAGTACCTACCAAAAGTGCTTCAAGGAAGGACAACCAATGACCGGTAATATTGTAAAAGTAATAAAATGTATGGATATACAGAAAAGAGCTGCTGATAAGAATTGTATAGCAATGATAATTTCTTAATAGTTTTAATATATGGCAACGCGTTTCGACACATGACGTGTCTTCGTCAGGCCAAGGAAGAAAACTTTTTAACCTTACATGCTTACATCAGTGTTGTACCTGTCTTGTATAACCTTTACAGGTGAGCACAATCACCTGTCCTTGCACTGTATTCACCTTACCCACCAGGTTTATCTTGCACCATGTGTATTCTTTTTTTCCCTTTATGTTTTAACCAGTGACCGGGTCATGGACGCTCAAGGTTCATTGATGCACATGGGGAGTGAAGACTAGACTGTCTGGTCCGATCCCAAAGAAGAACTACTGTACCACAAATTACTGATAAAGTTACTGTTGGCTAGGATACAACGTTCTCAGGACACGCAGAACATCGTAACTTGATGTATATGGGGCTGTGTAGCTGCAGATCGGTTAGAGCGCCCATGCTGACCCCTGTCCGCTGCCCAAAGCTCCTAAAGTGAACATGTCAGGATCAGATCTGGAGCAATGGAAGAACGCGGCCTGGTCTGATAAATTACAAATGTGGACGGCCAGGTGCGGGTGTGTCAGTTACCTGGGGAAGAAACGACACCAGGATGCATTATGGGAGGAAGACAAGATGGCAGAGGCAGTGTGATGATCTGGGCAATGTTCTGTTTGGGCATTTATGTGGATGTGACACGTACCACCGACCTTAACATTGCTGCAGACAAGTACCCCCCATCATGGCAGAGGTATTCCCTAATGGCAGTGCCCTCTTTCATCAGGATAATGCCCCCCGCCACACTGCAGGATAATGCCCCCGCCGCACTGCAGACATTGTTCAGGAATGGTCTGAGGAACATGACAAAGAGTTCAAGGTGTTGTCTCCAAATTCCCCAGATCTCAATCCGATCGATCATCTGTGGGATGTGCTGCAAAAACAAGTCTGATCCATGGAGGCCGCACCTCACACCTTACAGGACTTAAAGCATAGGTGGCGCGGTATGGATTGGATACGTAAATATAACTTGATCGATATGAAACGGATCGATGATAGAAGCAGCTTTGTATGGACAGGATAAGTAGTTATAGGTCGGATTCAATAAATTCAACCTGTGAGATCTGTGTAGATCTGTTTGTGAAGTGCATATTGAAGTAGGGACCAGTAATCCCTATTGTTAGCTGATTAACGCCACCAGACTCCTGATTATTGGCAGAGCATTGACATAACTTACACTTGAGTGTGAATAGGGAACTTTGTTCTCATAAAGATCGCTGACCCCAGGGTCACTGTTCTACACTTAAGACATTGCTCTACGCGGGTCCAGACCGCGCCGCTAGTGTGGTCCAACTCTTAAAATTCTGGGATGCCTGTTACAATTTCCTATTAGGACATATGTTAGACTCGTTTCATATATCTCTATGTAGTTTATCTGTGTATTTGCTGTAGTCAAGTCTTAGCACGTTGGAATGAAAGGCGAATGCAACGAGAGGTTAACTGTGACCAATAAATCACCGGAGAGTCACCACAGACAGCTGCTTTTATCATTCATCCCATAAACGGATACATATCCTCGCTGAACTGCTATAGCCATTAAAAACTCCTGCGCCTCATCCTCTACCTTATATTTTATCTGCCTGTAGTGGCCGAAAATCTTATTTTATTTTATTTTTAATTAACGTAATAAAATGGTTATTACAGAGCGGTGGAGACATAGTAAAGAGGTTCCCCAGACACGAGACATTCTGACAACCTCCAAACACTTTACTGAACCCCCACACTGCATGATGGCTCCCAAATACTGTATTCTTGTACATAGGGGCAATATTATAGTAGTTATATTCTTGTATATAGGGGGCAGTATTATAGTAGTTATATTCCTGTATATAGGGGGCAATATTATAGTAGTTATATTCTTGTATATAGGAGCAGTATTATAGTAGTTATATTCTTGTATATAGGGGGCAGTATTATAGTAGTTATAGTCTTGTATATAGGGGGCAGTATTATAGTAGTTATATTCTAGCCTATAGGAGCAGTATTATAGTAGTTATATTCTTGTATATAGGAGCAGTATTATAGTAGTTATATTCTTGTATATAGGGGCAGTATTATAGTAGTTATTTTCTTGTATATAAGGAGCAGTATTATAGTAGTTATATTCTTGTATATAGGAGGCAGTATTATAGTAGTTATATTCTTGTACACAGGAGCAGTATTATAGTAGTTATATTCTTGTATATAGGGGGCAGTATTATATTAGTTATATTCTTGTATATAGGGGCAGTATTATAGTAGTTATATTCTTGTATATAGGGGGCAGTATTATAGTAGTTATATTCTTGTATATAGAAACGGTATTATAGTAGTTATATTCTTGTATATAGGGAGCAGTATTATAGTAGATATATTCTCGTATATAGGGGCAGTATTATAGTAGTTATATTGTATATAGGGGCAGTATTATAGTAGTTATATTCTTGTATATAGGGGCAGTACTATAGTAGTTAGATTCTTGTATATAGGGGCAGTATTATAGTAGTTATATTGTATATAGGGGCAGTATTATAGTAGTTATATTCTTGTATATAGGGGCAGTATTATAGTAGTTATATTCTTGTATATAGAGGAAGTATTATAGTAGTTATGTTCTTGTATATAGTGGCAGTATTATAGTAATTATATTCTTGTATATTGGAGCAGTATTATAGTAGTTATATTCTTGTATATAGTGGGCAGTATTATAGTAGTTATATTCTTGTATATAGGGAGTAGTATTATAGTATTTATATTATTGTATATAGGGCAGTGTTATAGTAGTTATATTCTTGTATATAGCGGCAGTATTATAGTAGTTATATTCTTGTATATTGGAGCAGTATTATAGTACTTATATTCTTGTATATAGGGTGGAGTATTATAGTAGTTATATTCTTGTATATAGGGGGCAGTATTATAGTAGTTATATTCTTGTATATAGGGGGCAGTATTATAGTAGTTATATTCTTGTATATAGGGGCAGTATTATAGTAGTTATATTCTTGTGTATAGGGAGCAGTATTATAGTAGTTATATTCTTGTATATATACAGTGGAGGAAATAAGTATTTGATCCCTTGCTGATTTTGTAAGTTTGCCCACTGTCAAAGACATGAACAGTCTAGAATTTTTAGGCTAGGTTAATTTTACCAGTGAGAGATAGATTATATTTAAAAAAAAACTGAAAATCACATTGTCAAAATTATATATATTTATTTGCATTTTGCACAGAGAAATAAGTATTTGATCCATTTGGCAAACAAGACTTAATACTTGGTGGCAAAACCCTTGTTGGCAAGGACAGCGGTCAGACTTTTTTTGTAGTTGATGATGCGGTTTGCACACATGTTAGATGGAATTTTGGCCCACTCCTCTTTGCAGATCATCTGTAAATCATTAAGATTTCGAGGCTGTCGCTTGGCAACTCGGATCTTCAGCTCCCTCCATAAGTTTTCGATGGGATGAAGGTCTGGAGACTGGCTAGGCCACTCCATGACCTTAATGTGCTTCTTTTTGAGCCACTCCTTTGTTGCCTTGGCTGTATGTTTCGGGTCATTGTCGTGCTGGAAGACCCAGCCACGAGCCATTTTTAATGTCCTGGTGGAGGGAAGGAGGTTGTCACTCAGGATTTGACGGTACATGGCTCCATCCATTCTCCCATTGATGCGGTGAAATAGTCCTGTGCCCTTAGCAGAGAAACACCACCAAAACATAATGATTCCACCTCCATGCTTGACAGTGGGGACAGTGTTCTTTGGGTCATAGACAGCATTTCTCTTCCTCCAAACACGGCCAAAGAGCTCAATTTTAGTCTCATCTGACCACAGCACCTTCTCCCAATCACTCTCAGAATCATCCAGATGTTCATTTGCAAACAGATGGGCCTGCACATGTGCCTTCTTGAGCAGGGGGACCTTGCGGGCACTGCAGGATTTTAATCCATTACGGTGTAATGTGTTACCAATGGTTTTCTTGGTGACTGTGGTCCCAGCTGCCTTGAGATCATTAACAAGTTCCCCCGTGTAGTTTTCGGCTGAGCTCTCACCTTCCTCAGGATCAAGGATACCCCATGAGGTGAGATTTTGCATGGAGCCCCAGATCGATGTCGATTGACAGTCATTTTGAATGTCTTCCATTTTCTTACTATTGCACCAACAGTTGTCTCCTTCTCACCCAGCGTCTTACTTATGGTTTTGTAGCCCATTCCAGCCTTGTGCAGGTCTATGATCTTGTCCCTGACATCCTTAGAAAGCTCTTTGGTCTTGCCCATGTTGTAGAGGTTAGAGTCAGACTAATTAATTGAGTCTGTGGACAGGAGTCTTTTATACAGGTGACCATGTAAGAGCTGTCTATAATGCAGGCACCAAGTTGATTTGGAGCGTGTAACTGGTCTGGAGGAGGCTGAACTCTTAATGGTTGGTAGGGGATCAAATACTTATTTCTCTGTGCGCAATGCAAATAAATATATATAATTTTGACAATGTGATTTTCTTTTTTTTTTTTTATATAATCTATCTCTCACTGGTAAAATTAACCTAGCCTAAAAATTCTAGACTGTTCATGTCTTTGACAGTGGGCAAACTTACAAAATCAGCAAGGGATCAAATACTTATTTCCTCCACTGTAGAAGCAGTATTATAGTAGTTATATTCTTGTGTATAGGGAGCAGTATTATAGTAGTTATATTCTTGTATATAGGGGCAGTATTATAGTAGTTATATTCTTGTATATTGGGGCAGTATTATAGTAGTTATATTCTTGTGTATAGGGAGCAGTATTATAGTAGTTATATTCTTGTATATATAGAAGCAGTATTATAGTAGTTATATTCTTGTATATAGGGAGCAGTATTATAGTAGTTATATTCTTGTATATAGGGGCAGTATTATAGTAGTTATATTTTAGTATATAGGAGCAGTATTATAGTAGTTATATTGTTGCATATAGGAGGCAGTATTATAGTAGTTATATTCTTGTATATAGGGGCAGTATTATACTAGTTATATTCTAGTATATAGGGGCAGTATTATACTAGTTATATTCTTGCACATAGGGGGCAGTATTATAGTAGTTGTATTCTTGTATATAGGGGGTAGTATTATAGTAGTTATATTCTTGTATATAGGGGGCACTATTATAGTAGTTATTTTCTTGTATATAGGGGCAGTATTATAGTAGTTATATTCTTGTATATAGGGGGCGGTATTATAGTAGTTATAAACTTGTATATAGGGTGCAGTATTATAGTAGTTATATTCTTGTCTATAGGGGCAGCATAATAGTAGTTATATTCTTGTATATAGGGGCAGTATTATAGTAGTTATATTATTGTATATAGGGGCAGTATTATAGTAGTTATATTCTTGCACATAGGGGGCAGTATTAGGCTGGGTTCACACGAGCACATTAACGTCCGTAATGGACGGACGTATTTCGGCCGGAAGTCCCGGACCGAACTCAGTGCAGGGAGCCGGGCTCCTAGCATCATAGTTATGTATGATGCTAGGAGTCCCTGCCTCTCCGTGGAACTACTGTCCCGTACTGAAAACATGATTACAGTACGGGACAGTTGTCCTGCAGAGAGGCAGGGACTCCTAGCATCGTACATAACTATGATGCTAGGAGCCCGGCTCCCTGCAGTGTGCTCGGTCCGGGACTTGCGGCCGAAATACGTCCGTCCATTACGGACGTTAATGTGCTCATGTGAACCCAGCCTTATAGTAGTTATATTCTTGTATATAGTGGCAGTATTATACTAGTTTCATTCTTGTATATAGGAGCCGTATTACAGTAGTTATATTCTTGTATACAGGGGCAGTATTATAGTAGCTATAAACTTGTACATAGTGTGCAGTATTACAGTAGTTATATTCTTGTATATAGGAGGCAGTATTATAGTAGTTATATTCTTGTATATAGGAGCAGCATTATAGTAGTTATATGCTCGTATATAGGGGGCAGTCTTATAGTAGTTAAATTCTTGTATATAGGAGCAGTATTATAGTAGTTATATTCTTGTACATAGGGGCAATATTATAGTAGTTATATTCTAGAATATAGGAGCAGTATTATAGTAGTTATATTCTTGTATATAGGGGGCAGTATTATAGTAGTTATATTCTTATATATAGGAGCAGTATTATAGTAGTTATATTCTTGTATATAGGGGCAGTATTATAGTAGTTATATTCTTGTATATAGGGGCAGTATTATAGTAGTTATATTCATTTATATAGGGGCAGTATTATAGTAGTTATATTCTTGTATATAGCGGGCACTATTATAGTAGTTATATTCTTGTATATAGAAGCGGTATTATAGTAGTTATATTCTTGTAAATAGGACGCAGTATTATAGTAGATATATTCTCGTATATAGGGGCAGTATTATAGTAGTTATATTCTTGTATATAGGGGGCAGTATTATAGTCGTTATATTCTTGTATATAGGTGGCAGTCTTATAGTAGTTAAATTCTTGTATATAGGAGCAGTATTATAGTAGTTATATTCTTGTATATAGGGGGCAGTCTTATAGTAGTTAAATTCTTGTATATAGGAGCAGTATTATAGTAGTTATATTCTTGTACATAGGGGCAATATTATAGTAGTTATATTCTAGAATATAGGAGCAGTATTATAGTAGTTATATTCATTTATATAGGGGCAGTATTATAGTAGTTATATTCTTGTATATAGGGAGCACTATTATAGTATTTCTATTCTTGTATATAGGGGCAGTATTATAGTAGTTATATTCTTGTATATAGGAGGCAGTATTATAGTAATTATATTCTTGTATATAGGGGCAGTATTATAGTAGTTATATTCTTGTATATAGGTGGCAGTATTATAGTAGTTATATTCTTGTATATAGGAGCAGTATTATAGTAGTTATATACTTGTATATATGGGGGCAGTATTATAGCAGTTATATTCTTGTATATAGGGGCAGTATTATAGTAGATATATTCTTGTATATAGGGGGCAGTATTATAGTAGTTATATTCTTGTATATAGGGGGCAGTATTCTAGTAGTTATATTCTTGTATATAGGAGCAGTATTATAGTAGTTATATTCTTGTATATAGGGGGCAGTATTATAGTAGTTATATTCTTGTATATAGGAGGCAGTATTATAGTAGTTATATTCTTGTAAATAGCGGGCACTATTATAGTAGTTATATTCTTGTATTTAGGGGCAATATTAGAGTAGTTATATTCTTGTATATAGGGAGAACTATTATAGTATTTCTATTCTTGTATATAGGGGCAGTATTATAGTAGTTATATTCTTGTATATAGGGCAGTATTATAGTAGTTATATTCTTGTATATAGGGGCAGTATTATAGTAGTTATATTCTTGTATATAGGGGGCACTATTATAGTAGTTATATTCTTGTATATAGGGGCAGTATTATAGTAGTTATATTCCTGTATAAACGGGGCAGTATTATAGTAGTTATATTCTTGTATATAGGGGGCAGTATTATAGTAGTTATATTCTTGTATATAGGGGCAGTATTATAGTAGTTATACTCTTGTATATAGGGAGTAGTATTATAGTAGTTATATTCTTGTATATAGGAGCAGTATTATAGTAGTTATATTCTTGTATATAGGAGCAGTATTATAGTAGTTATATTCTTGTATATAGGGGGCAGTATTATAGTAGTTATATTCTTGTATATAGGGGCAGTATTATAGTAGTTATATTCTTGTATATAGGGGGCAGTATTATAGTACTTATATTCTTGTAAATAGGAGGCAGTATTATAGTAGTTATATTCTTGAATATAGGAGCAGTATTATGGTAGTTCTATTCTTGTATATAGGAGGTAGTATTATAGTAGTTATATTCTTGTATATAGGGAGCAGTATTATAGTAGTTATATTCTTGTACATAGGAGCAGTATTATAGTAGTTCTATTCTTGTATATAGGAGGTAGTATTATAGTAGTTATATTCTTGTATATAGGGGCAGTATTATATTAGTTATATTCTTGTATATAGGGGGCAGTATTATAGTAGTTATATTCTTGTATATAGGGGGCAGTATTATAGTAGTTATATTCTTGTATATAGGGGACAGTATTATAGTAGTTATATTCTTATATATAGGGGCAGTATTATAGTAGTTATATTCTTGTATATAGGGGGCAGTATTATAGTAGTTATATTCTTGTATATAGGGGCAGTATTATAGTAGTTATATTCTTGAATATAGAGGACAGTATATATAAATCACTGGCTTTGCTTGCATGTACAGCAGGAGACTGCGGAGACCAATTATTGGTTGCAGCAGTCATGTGAATGTACGGAACGTCATTGCTACAGGACTACTGGAGCATCGGCGCAGTTGTGGCAGGGGATATAATTAGTGAGTAGTTTTTGTTTCTTTTTTTTTATAACAAATCCTGCAGCAACATTAGTTTTCTTGAGTCTCGGACAACCCCTCTGAGAGTGAGCGTAACTATAGCTACATATTAATTTATGGTGATCATCGTTATCTTTATCTATAAAGAGAGGATTTCTTCTAAGTACAGAACTTACACTGTTTTTGTCTGTTAGGGATAGGGAGATTGTATTGTAAGTTCCTGGGTACAGGGCCTCAGGTGAGTGATTACAATGTGTACACCGCTGTGGAATATGTTGGAGCTATATAAATAACAGATTCTACTTATTCATGTGTTACGAAATAATATTGTATTCTGGTTATAATCAAACAACATTTACCTCCTTACAGGAACGTCTCACTCGCTCTCTCATGAACAGAGATCAATCATAGCCATAAACTTAACTTCAATTAAAAAGAAATATATAGAAAACCCCAAAGTGCCCCCCAGGGAATTGATTATACATGTCCCCGTTGAACTGTTCATTACTCTAGTTTGATAAATATGCAATTCCCCTCCCCCATACTGGGACAGAGCTGCAATGTAGTACATGGGCTCGCAAGACCTTACAAATCTATCATTGACGTACTGACACATGCAATTGAAATGATTGACAAGACGTATAGTACTGGCATTCAAATAGTTAATCTGCTGCCATCTAGTGGTAGAATTGGAGCATGCCCGTAACAGCCTGTGATAATACTGTGAAACTTCTTTAATTCAGCATTAATAGGATCTGACAATTGCAGGATTATCAAATATTCTGGATTATAAAGGAGTTGGGTTGTATTATAGGGGCACTGTCGCTGCAGCATTTGTATGTAGTAGTAATTACTCTGCAAACTCTGCTATGCAATTGTAGTATATTATGGACACTGCTATGTACTGATGTTATTACTCGGCTGGCACTACTATTTGGCGTAAACTTTTCCGTGGGCACTACAGTGGGGAATAGCTGTAAGGTGGTGCCATTAATAGGACCCAATTTGCAGTCTGCTGTGAGCAGTAGTACTTGGATCTTTGGGGAAGGGCACCATTCATGTCACTAGTTGTTGGCTGAGAAATAGACTTCGCATTAGGGTATTACTAGGGTATGTTTTTGGAGGTGTGGCCATTACAATAAGGGGTGGGGTTAATATGTAACATACATCTGAAAAGTTTGCCGTAGCTTGTCAGTATTTGGGCTACAGCCCAGAGCTTCTTTCACAATTCTGTTGGTTTTCAAGTTCAGATAATTCAATCACATTAATCTCTGCTTGTTCAATGTCTATTCACGACATGTTCTGCTAATTTGCATTCTGGGAAGTGTCAGCTTTACACTTTGAGCGCAGCTCTGGAGTATAATACAGGATGTAACTCAGGATCAGTACAGGATAAGTAATGTAATGTATGTACACAGTGACTCCACCAGCAGAATAGTGAGTGCAGCTCTGGAGTATAATACAGGATATAACTCAGGATCAGTACAGGATAAGTAATGTAATGTATGTACACAGTGACTCCACCAGCAAAATAGTGAGTGCAGCTCTGGAGTATAATACAGGATGTAACTCAGGATCAGTACAGGATAAGTAATGTAATGTATGTACACAGTGACTCCACCAGCAGAATAGTGAGTGCAGCTCTGGAGTATAATACTGGATGTAACTCAGGATCAGTGCAGGATAAGTAATGTATGTACACAGTGACTCCACCAGCAGAATAGTGAGCACAGCTCTGGTGTATAATACAGGATAAGTAATGTAATGTATGTACACAGTGACTGCACCAGCAGAAGAGTGAGTGCAGCTCTGGAGTATAATACAGGATGTAACTCAGGATCAGTGCAGGATAAGTAATGTAATGTATGTACACAGTGACTCCACCATCAGAATAGTGAGTGCAGCTCTGGAGTATAATGCAGGATATAACTCAGGATCAGTACATAAAGAAGTAATGTTGTAGAAAAGTCACAGATTATGGCGCACACCATATTTGTGCTATAATTAGCACATTTTCTTTTCTGGTGGGGTGTAGAGGAAAGGGATGTGGTCAACAGAGGTCCAACAAATGTAATATGTTTAATAGTGCAAAAAGTGGCGCAAATCTACACCTGGTCATAGTAGGCGTAGCTTTCATTTTTTGACTTTAGCCCAGACCAAAATGCGCCAAACTTATTATAAAAGCACGTGCCTCTTAATATATTTGGAGCATTTAACTCCTACACACTTAAGGTTACAACTGGGTTTATACAATTCTAGTCTTAATAAATCTTTCCCTAATTTTAAACACAGATACGGTTTAAGATATTGTAGAAAGTGGAGATGATGAAGATGGGGAGACATTGAATTCCTCTCTTATTACAGATAGATTCATTGGAGGGGACACATAGCAGAGTGCGGATATTCTGCTCGGTATCTGCGGGGAGGAATCCTTGGCTTGTCTCTTCCTGTGTCTGCTGATGTAAGTCAGAGGGAGCGAATATTAAACAAATCTCCACAATGACCGGGTTAAGTATTCAGGAACAAGCGTTGAATTTCCAGTGAACCCGACCGGCCATAAAGCAATCACAACATTACACAGAAATAGTTGTTTCATAGTAACTCATGACTTTCTGCCAACACGCCATGACGCATACATAGAATAAATGACATGAACTAGGTTACCATCACATTCATAGCAGTGATATTCCTAGCACAGAGTGTGGGTACGTCTATGGGGCATGGCAGGAGCAAGTGCCCTCTCCTCCGTCAAAGTCACGTCGTGGGCAAGGGTGCCCGCCGTACACTATGGTCCAATCCAAGTGCAGCAAAAGAAGTAAAGGGGGAATTGGAGGTTGACAATGAGAGTTTCGTCTTCCCGCGCATTACTGCAGAACCACCCAGGCATCTGCATTTCATATACTATCCTACAGAGGGAGCCGTTCCTATGCTTGGTTGCATAGACTTCCATAGTGCGAAGAACGGCATACCTGGGGGACCCACTGGCCCCCTGCCACATATGAGAATAGTGGCCCCATATGTGGGCAATGCAGAGTTGCGCTGCACAATGATTATCAATATACTATATATCTATACAGCTAAGTTTTTCTGATACAGAGCTCCAAATCTCCTGCTTACCTGTACACCGTGAATGATAACATTCGGTCTACCTGTAGCCACCACTAGGGGGAGATCCGAGCATACAGATTTATACTGCTCCTAACTAACAAAATTATAAACCTTATGCAGTGAGCTCCCCCTAGTGGTGGCTGCAGGCAACTAGAATGTTATATACTATGGCTGTGAGAAGCTATACAGGGGATTTGGAGATTTGTATTAGTAAATTGGAGTACAAGCACCTATAAAACATTATGAAATTAAAAAGCACAGAATTTTGGATTTAGGATTACAAAAAAATGGTGTTGAAGGGGGACAGTTACTTTATTCTATGAAATGTATATAAATCCTATATAGAGTGATGTCACCACGTATGACATTTTGTTGTTTATTGCTAGTAGGATTCTACCGACACAAATCATCGTGTAGTAAAGTGACAGAGGAATTACTCCAACATGACAAAGCCACGACTTTTATAATAATATAAAAAACTCGCCGTAGACCGCGGCTTAGTAAGACGCTCGGATGCGTGCCGCAGTCTGCTAGAAGTCTCACAGTATCAGCATTTCGCAGCCAATAAACTCTAAGCCAACTTCTTTTTTGCCTTTTTTAATTGAGTTCAATAACCTGATACAATTACATATCATCTGGACAGCCGGGACCGGGGGAACCGGTGTGTGGAAGTTGATGGCTAAAACATGTTTCGTTGCCTGTTGGAAAGCAGTTTTGCTGGAAGAAACTGGGCACGTACAGATTACAATAATCAAACCACGCTCCAAATACGATAAAAAAAAAAAAAAAATCCTCATAGCCCGGGTTCACATTTGAACTTTTTGTGTAGCTTTTTTTTTTTTCCTTTTTTAAACATAAAACGGCCACTGATTATCATACGCCCAGCCCCCTCTCCACAGAGTCTACACCTAGATGCGACGTCCAATGGCTGCCTCAGCAAGCGGGGGTCAGGGGTCCCCCGTTCTGGAGATGTGGGTATCAGAGCTGGCGCCCGCATCTAGCATCAATTTTCTGTGGATATGCCATAAATATCTATGGCCTCATGCACACGACCGTAGTCGTGTGCACAGTCCGCGATTACGGCACAGGTGGCCCGAGGAGTGTCATCTGCGGGCCGTCCACAAATCAAGGGACTATGTACACACAAGATGTGCATTCATTTTAAGTAGCCCGGCTTGTAATCTGCGCCTCATAAAATGACTTGTCCTATTTTTTCTTGCAGTCCGGCCTCCCCGACAATGCACGGACCGTGGAACCCACAGTGGTGTGCATCGGCCCATAGGATAGAATGCGTTCAATACCATCCGCAATTACGGATAGTATGCGGCCGCAAAACTACGGTCGTGTGCATGAGGTCTTTAAAGGTGCTGCCTAATCAGAGGCAACCCCTCCCTGGTTAAAGCCATTGCGGCGATCACTTGATCACGGCAGATCTGGCTCCACCGTAAATTAACAAAAACGGCAATTGCCCGTGTTGTCGTTTTCGGAGCAGTTTTTTTGTGGTGTTTTTGGTGCGTCATTAACATGTACCAGAACAAAATGCGTGAAGGAGTCCTTACTAAATGACATCCAATATAAGTACAACACCCTCCAGTGAAATGAATTGTCAAGAACTGCTCTGAAGGAGCCGCCGCCTGGAGACCTCCATGGATTTCCGGAACGTCAGGGACTAGGTACATATAGTAGAACTGCTAGTGGGTTCAGCCGCATTTTCAATTTTTTTCCTGGAATGTCCCTTTAAGGCCTTCTGTTGGAATATAATCCACCAATGGCAGCCATATTGGTTGTCACCCAGCTTTCCCAGGCTCAGATGAAATTTGAGGTACTTGATAAAGACAACGACTGGGGACTTCTATTTTCGGGGGATTTTTTTCTTCATTTTAGTGGGATCCTGGGATGAAGCAGATTTACAGCGTACCTGTGTTTCATGATCAGCGCTGGGGGCTCAGAACGGTTAAGTAAACAGATTTGAGGATTGCAGTAACATCTGTAGAATCTATCAGTGAACGCTGATCTCTCGCTGACCCGACCTTCCCTCGCTGCGATTTCCTCCGTTTATACACAACAATGCCGGTAATTTGTGTGGATTGTGCAGGAAGAGGGACTCTTACAGGATTTCACTTCCATTACAAGAACATTTTATTTATCCTTCTAGCAACTGCTGATGTGATTGAATATTGCACGGCGAGCACTTCCCTGCGCTCCCTCCGGAGTTCTGCCATATTAAAAGGATCCATTCGCTGCAAATCCATCGTCTACCTACAAACATAGCGGCGTTACAGAGCGGCCGGGCGGATTCTGCATTACTGCGCTGACTTATCTGCTCATATTCAACAAAAAAGTCAAGACAATGCCCCTCAGTTCAACAGGGACTGGTAACAAAAACTCTGCAGCACCCAATGCGTAGGACAGCGGGAACATATACGAGGACACGGCCTTGTTGTATCTCAGCCATGTGTACAGCAGGTCAACCCCTAGTTACAAGTATTCTCCAATCATTTGGGTCAGTGTGCTATTGAGCTGGGGTATCTAAGCTTGTCATGTGTGACACTGTCTGCTGATCCGATGTATCTAATCCTATCATATGTGATACGCTCTGCTAAGCCGATGCATCTAAATCTATCTTGCGTTATACGGTCTACTGAACTAGTGTATCTAAGCCGATCTTCTGTGATGTACTGTGCTGTTGAACCTGTCTATCTAATCCTATCATGTGTGATACTGTCTGCTGAGCCAATGTATCTAATCCTATCATGTGTGATACTGTCTGCTGAGCCAATGTATCTAATCCTATCCTGTGTGATAGTCTGGGGAAACTGTGTATCTAATCCTATGTGTGACATCTGCTGAGCTGCTGTATCTAATCCTATCATGTGTGATACTGTCTGCTGAGCTGCTGTATCTAATCCTATCATGTGTGATACGGTCTGCTGAGCCACTGTATATAATCCTCTCATGTGTGATACTGTCTGCTGATCCGCTGTATCTAATCCTATCATGTGTGATACGGTCTGCTGAGCCACTGCATCTAATCCTATCATGTGTGATCCTGTCTGCTGAGCTGCTGTACCTAATCTTATCATGTATGATACGGTCTGCTGAGCTATGTATCTAATCTTATCATGTGTGATACTGTCTGCTGAGCTGCTGTATCTAATCCTATCATGTGTGATACTGTCTGCTGAGCCCTGTATCTAATCCTATCATGTGTGATACTGGCTGCTGTGCTGTGTATCTGATCCTATCATGTGTGATACTGTCTGCTGAGCTGTGTATCTATTCCGATCATGTGTGATACTGTCTGCTGAGCCGCTGTATCTAATCCTATCATGTGTGATACTGTCTGCTAAGCTCTGTATCTAATCCTATCATGTGTGATCCTGTCTGCTGAGCTGCTGTACCTAATCTTATCATGTATGATACGGTCTGCTGAGCTATGTATCTAATCTTATCATGTGTGATACTGTCTGCTGAGCTGCTGTATCTAATCCTATCATGTGTGATACTGTCTGCTGAGCCCTGTATCTAATCCTATCATGTGTGATACTGGCTGCTGTGCTGTGTATCTGATCCTATCATGTGTGATACTGTCTGCTGAGCTGTGTATCTATTCCGATCATGTGTGATACTGTCTGCTGAGCCGCTGTATCTAATCCTATCATGTGTGATACTGTCTGCTAAGCTCTGTATCTAATCCTATCATGTGTGATACTGTCTGCTGAGCCTAAATTCTTACGCATTATAGCATAATCCCTAGGGCAGATTCAGACGAACGTTGCGTTTTGCGCGCGGAAAAACCACTTGACAGCTCCGTGTGTCATCCGTGTATGATGCGCGGCTGCGTGATTTTCGCGCAGCCGCCATCATAGAGATGAGGCTAGTCGACGCCCGTCACTGTCCAAGGTGCTGAAAGAGCTAACTGATCAGCAGTAACTTTTTCAGCACCCTCGACAGTGAATGCCGATCACAATATACAGCAACCTGTTAAAAAAAAAAGAAAAAGTTTGTACTTACCGAGAACTTCCCTCCCGGCCGTTGCCTTGGTGACGCGTCCTTGGTGACGCGCCTCTCAACATCTGGCCCCACCTCCCTGGATGACGCGGCAGTCCATGTGACCGCTGCAGCCTGTGCTTGGCCTGTGATTGGCTGGAGCTGTCACTTGGACTGAATTGTCATCCCGGGAGGTCAGACTGGAGGAAGAAGCCGGGAGTTATCAGTAAGTCAAAACTTCGTTTTTTTTTTACAGGTTCATGTATATTGGGATCGGAAGTCACTGTCCATGGTGCTGAAACAGTTTAACTCTTTCAGCACCCTGGACAGTGACTATCTCCTGACGTCGCGTACCGGAAATTTTTTTGCCGGGTTCGGCGAAAACGAGTTCGGCCGAACCCGGTGAAGTTCGGTTCGGTTGTCCGGGTTCGCTCATCTAAAAAGACACTCCGTTTGGATGTTTGGAAACAGAAAAGCACGTGGTGCTTTTCTGTTTACATTCATCCTTTTGACAGCTGGTGCGCTGTTTCAGTCGGTTCGCACGGAAGTGCTTCCGTGCGACCTGCGTGGTTTTTACGCACCCATTGACTTCAGATATTGAACATGTCACGTGTTTTGCGCAGCTGACAAACGCTGCGCAAAAAGCACGGACTGTCTGTACTGCCCCATAGACTTGTATTGGTCTTTGCGTGGCGCGTGAAAACAACGCGGCCCGCACGGACCGAATACACGTTCGTGTGAATCCCCCCTTATTCTTACAGTAACTCATAATACTCACATTCTGCCATACAGTGCCAAAGAGAATCATCCATTACCGGCATAATGCCAGTGTCCAGAGTGGCATGATTCGTCTACATAGAGCCAAACAGTGCTAACATAGTCCTCTACTATTGCCAAACATTTGCCTAGATAAAGAGTGCCCACAGTTATCACCCCCTCCTTCCCATCACAGCGCCACCTACCACACAGGACATCTTTCCTGTGGCTAACATTTTCTGTATGTTCTCTAAGGCCCTGTTCACACAGAGTTTTGTCTCAGAATTCCTTCTGGAATTTTGAGGCAGATTTTGAACTGCCTGCCCTTTTTTGTCAGTGTTTTTGTGCAGCATTTTTCGTCCATGGCCATTGAAGCTAATGCAAGGACCGCGTGCAAAAAAACGCAGAGAAAAATGTTCAGAAACAAGCGGCGACAATTTTTTCTGCCTCCCAATAATTTCAATGGGAGGTCAGAGGTGGAAACCGCGGCTGAAAGGACACGCTGCTTTATTTCCCAGCGAGCAGCTAAAAGCCGCCCTGGGAAAAAAAACGCCTCTGCCTCCTATTGAAATCAATAGGGAGCAATTTCGACCGTTTTATTTTGAGGATTCCGACGCGGTGTCCGCGAACTCACCCTAAAGTAATTTGCACAATTCCCAAATAATACCATACACCGCTAAATAATAATGGGTCATTTTAGTTTGGTCCTGGGATTCCTATCCTCAGAGGCCCCCTCATCAAGAGGACCCTGAGCAATTGCCCAGTTTGTCACCCCCTAAAACCGATCCTGAGTATACATTGGAAGATATCTGCATATTTGACTGGAAAGCTTTTTCTGAACGCAGCTTTGGATATGACTGGAGTATAATACTTGATATAACTCAAGATCAGTGCAAGACAAGTATTTGTAAGGCCTTGTTCACACGCGTCGTGTAAAAAAAGAAGTGTCAGGTCAAGTCTCGGCACCGAAAACGCGTCTAAGTCCTAATTAGGCGCCCAAAAAAATACGTCAGACGCCTGTATTTTAAAAAGCGCTTTACAAAAACGCTAGCTTTTTTTAAGCGCCGTGTGAACAAGGCCCAAAGTTACTTGCTGGTGCTCAAGTCTTTCTGATAAACGTCTGCACTGACTAAGCAGCGGTGAGCCAGACAGGTGCATTTCTGTTACCCATTACCATTCCTTTCTCTGCAAAGTGCACACAAGACCCCGTGACCCCCAGAATTGATTACTCATCTGCATTACAATATAAACCTCATTCCTATACATTTATTTCCAGATGTATTGTGTCTCCCGTTCACATTAACATTTGGCGCAATGTATATTTTTGCAACGCCCGGCCACAGTTTAACACATTCCCAGGTTAATACAGAAACATCTCATCTGCCAGCGCGTGATTTAATAACGGAGGGTCAGCAGAGGTTGCTTGTGGCTTTCAGAGTGCTCAGGCTATTTATAACATATTGCAGGAGTATATTTATTGCGCACTCTTATAAATTGTTGGCTGTTGATGTTCATGTTAACTGGAGATATTATAATCAGAGTGCGAGGAGGATTCTCCAGGAATGTGAGCGAAACTGCAAAAGTAAATGAAGATGTGATGTATATAATGCCAGGAATGTGCAGAACACTATAATATCCACATCTATCCTATATTTACCCAGAGCTGATCATTTACTTACTGCAAATGACATATTCTTGTATATAGGGGGCAGTATTATAGTAGTTATATTCTTGTATATAGGGGGCAGTATTATAGTAGTTATATTCTTGTATATAGGGGGCAGTATTATAGTAGTTATATTCTTGTATATAGGAGCAGTATTATAGTAGTTATATACTTGTATATGGGGCAGTATTATAGTAGTTATATTCTAGTATATAGGAGCAGTATTATAGTAGTTATATTCTTGTATATAGGGGGCAGTATTATAGTAGTTATATTCTTGTATAAAGGGGGCAGTATTATAGTAGTTATATTCTTGTATATAGGGGGCAGTATTATAGTAGTTATATTCTTGTATATAGGGGGCAGTATTATAGTAGTTATATTCTTGTATATAGGAGCAGTATTATAGTAGGTATATTCTTGTATATAGGAGCAGTATTATAGTAGTTATATTCTTGTATATAGGGGCAGTATTATAGTAGTTATATTCTTGTATATAGGAGCAGTATTATAGTAGTTATATTCTTGTATATAGGAGCAGTATTATAGTAGGTATATTCTTGTATATAGGAGCAGTATTATAGTAGTTATATTCTTGTATATAGGGGCAGTATTATAGTAGTTATATTCTTGTATATAGGAGGCAGTATTATAGTAGTTATATTCTTGTATATAGGGGACAGTATTATAGTAGTTATATTCCTGTATATAGGGGGCAGTATTATAGTAGTTATATTCTTGTATATAGGGGGCAGTATTATAGTAGTTATATTCTTGTATATAGGGAGCAGTATTATAGTAGTTATATTCTTGTATATGGGAGCAGTATTATAGTAGTTATATTCTTGTATATAGGGGGCAGTATTATAGTAGTTATATTCTTGTATATAGGAGGCAGTATTATAGTAGTTATATTATTGTATATAGGGGGCAGTATTATAGTAGTTATATTCTTGTATATAGGAGCAGTATTATAGTAGTTATATTCTTGTATATAGGGGGCAGTATTATAGTAGTTATATTCTTGTATATAGGGGGCAGTATTATAGTAGTTATATTCTTGTATATAGGAGCAGTATCATAGTAGTTATATTCTTGTATATAGGAGCAGTATTATAGTAGTTATATTCTTGTATATAGGGGCAGTATTATAGTAGTTATATTCTTGTATATAGGGGGCAGTATTATAGTAGTTATATTCTTGTATATAGGGGCAGTATTATAGTAGTTATATTCCTGTATATAGGGGGCAGTATTATAGTAGTTATATTCTTGTATATAGGGGGCAGTATTATAGTAGTTATATTCTTGTATATAGGGAGCAGTATTATAGTAGTTATATTCTTGTATATGGGAGCAGTATTATAGTAGTTATATTCTTGTATATAGGGGGCAGTATTATAGTAGTTATATTCTTGTATATAGGAGGCAGTATTATAGTAGTTATATTATTGTATATAGGGGGCAGTATTATAGTAGTTATATTCTTGTATATAGGGACACTATTATAGTAGTTATATTCTTGTATATAGGAGCAGTATTATAGTAGTTATATACATGTATATGGGGCAGTATTATAGTAGTTATATTCTTGTATATAGGAGCAGTATTATAGTAGTTATATTCTTGTATATAGGGGGCAGTATTATAGTAGTTATATTCTTGTATAAAGGGGGCAGTATTATAGTAGTTATATTCTTGTATATAGGGGGCAGTATTATAGTAGTTATATTCTTGTATATAGGAGGCAGTATTATAGTAGTTATATTCTTGTATATAGGAGCAGTAATATAGTAGGTATATTCTTGTATATAGGAGCAGTATTATAGTAGTTATATTCTTGTATATAGGGGCAGTATTATAGTAGTTATATTCTTGTATATAGGAGGCAGTATTATAGTAGTTATATTCTTGTATATAGGAGCAGTAATATAGTAGGTATATTCTTGTATATAGGAGCAGTATTATAGTAGTTATATTCTTGTATATAGGGGCAGTATTATAGTAGTTATATTCTTGTATATAGGAGGCAGTATTATAGTAGTTATATTCTTGTATATAGGGGACAGTATTATAGTAGTTATATTCCTGTATATAGGGGGCAGTATTATAGTAGTTATATTCCTGTATATAGGGGGCAGTATTATAGTAGTTATATTCTTGTATATAGGGGGCAGTATTATAGTAGTTATATTCTTGTATATAGGAGGCAGTATTATAGTAGTTATATTATTGTATATAGGGGGCAGTATTATAGTAGTTATATTCTTGTATATAGGGGGCAGTATTATAGTAGTTATATTCTTGTATATAGGAGCAGTATTATAGTAGTTATATACTTGTATATGGGGCAGTATTATAGTAGTTATATTCTTGTATATAGGAGCAGTATTATAGTCGTTATATTCTTGTATATAGGGGGCAGTATTATAGTAGTTATATTCTTGTATAAAGGGGGCAGTATTATAGTAGTTATATTCTTGTATATAGGGGGCAGTATTATAGTAGTTATAGTCTTGTATATAGGGGGCAGTATTATAGTAGTTATATTCTTGTATATAGGGGGCAGTATTATAGTAGTTATATTCTTGTATATAGGGGGCAATATTATAGTAGTTATATTCTTGTATATAGGGGCAGTATTACAGTAGTTATATTCTTGTATATAGGGGGCAGTATTATAGTAGTTATATTCTTGTACATAGGGGGCAGTATTATAGTAGTTATATTCCTGTATATAGGAGCAGTATTATAGTAGTTATATTCTTGTATATAGGGGGCAGTATTATAGTAGTTATATTCTTGTATATAGGGGCAGTATTATAGTAGCTATATTCTTGTATATAGGAGAAGTATTATAGTAGTTATATTCTTGTATATAGGGGGCAGTATTATAATAGTTATATTCTTGTATATAGGAGGCAGTATTATAGTAGTTATATTCTTGTATATAGGGGGCAGTATTATAGTAGTTATATTCTTGTATATAGGGGGCAGTATTATAGTAGTTATATTCTTGTATATAGGAGCAGTATTATAGTAGTTATATACTTGTATATGGGGCAGTATTATAGTAGTTATATTCTTGTATATAGGAGCAGTATTATAGTAGTTATATTCTTGTATATAGGGGGCAGTATTATAGTAGTTATATTCTTGTATAAAGGGGGCAGTATTATAGTAGTTATATTCTTGTATATAGGGGGCAGTATTATAGTAGTTATAGTCTTGTATATAGGGGGCAGTATTATAGTAGTTATATTCTTGTATATAGGGGGCAGTATTATAGTAGTTATATTCTTGTATATAGGGGGCAATATTATAGTAGTTATATTCTTGTATATAGGGGCAGTATTACAGTAGTTATATTCTTGTATATAGGGGGAGGTATTATAGTAGTTATATTCTTGTACATAGGGGGCAGTATTATAGTAGTTATATTCCTGTATATAGGAGCAGTATTATAGTAGTTATATTCTTGTATATAGGGGGCAGTATTATAGTAGTTATATTCTTGTATATAGGAGCAGTATTATAGTAGTTATATACTTGTATATGGGGCAGTATTATAGTAGTTATATTCTTGTATATAGGGGCAGTATTATAGTAGTTATATTCTTGTATATAGGGGGCAGTATTATAGTAGTTATATTCTTGTATATAGGGGGCAGTATTATAGTAGTTATATTCTTGTATATAGGGGGCAGTATTATAGTAGTTATATTCTTGTATATAGGGAGCAGTATTATAGTAGTTATAGTCTTGTATATAGGGGGCAGTATTATAGTAGTTATATTCTTGTATATAGGGGGCAGTATTATAGTAGTTATATTCTTGTATATAGGGGGCAATATTATAGTAGTTATATTCTTGTATATAGGGGCAGTATTACAGTAGTTATATTCTTGTATATAGGGGGCAGTATTATAGTAGTTATATTCTTGTACATAGGGGGCAGTATTATAGTAGTTATATTCCTGTATATAGGAGCAGTATTATAGTAGTTATATTCTTGTATATAGGGGGCAGTATTATAGTAGTTATATTCTTGTATATAGGGGCAGTATTATAGTAGTTATATTCTTGTATATAGGAGCAGTATTATAGTAGTTATATTCTTGTATATAGGGGGCAGTATTATAGTAGTTATATTCTTGTATATAGGAGGCAGTATTATAGTAGTTATATTCTTGTATATAGGGGGCAGTATTATAGTAGTTATATTCTTGTATATAGGGGCAGTATTATAGTAGTTATATTCTTGTATATAGGGGGCAGTATTATAGTAGTTATATTCTTGTATATAGGGGGCAGTATTATAGTAGTTATATTCTTGTATATAGGGGCAGTATTATAGTAGTTATATTCTTGTATATAGGGGGCAGCATTATAGTAGTTATAGTCCTGTATATAGGGGGCAGTATTATAGTAGTTATATTCTTGTATATAGGGAGCAGTATTATAGTAGGTATATTCTTGTATATAGGAGCAGTATTATAGTAGTTATATTCTTGTATATAGGGGCAGTATTATAGTAGTTATATTCTTGTATATAGGAGGCAGTATTATAGTAGTTATATTCTTGTATATAGGGGGCAGTATTATAGTAGTTATATTCTTGTATATAGGAGCAGTATTATAGTAGTTATATACTTGTATATGGGGCAGTATTATAGTAGTTATATTCTTGTATATAGGAGCAGTATTATAGTAGTTATATTCTTGTATATAGGGGGCAGTATTATAGTAGTTATATTCTTGTATAAAGGGGGCAGTATTATAGTAGTTATATTCTTGTATATAGGGGGCAGCATTATAGTAGTTATAGTCTTGTATATAGGGGGCAGCATTATAGTAGTTATATTCTTGTATATAGGGGGCAGTATTATAGTAGTTATATTCTTGTATATAGGGGCAGTATTACAGTAGTTATATTCTTGTATATAGGGGGCAGTATTATAGTAGTTATATTCTTGTACATAGGGGGCAGTATTATAGTAGTTATATTCCTGTATATAGGAGCAGTATTATAGTAGTTATATTCTTGTATATAGGGGGCAGTATTATAGTAGTTATATTCTTGTATATAGGGGCAGTATTATAGTAGTTCTATTCTTGTATATAGGAGCAGTATTATAGTAGTTATATTCTTGTATATAGGGGGCAGTATTATAGTAGTTATATTCTTGTATATAGGAGGCAGTATTATAGTAGTTATATTCTTGTATATAGGGGGCAGTATTATAGTAGTTATATTCTTGTATATAGGGGGCAGTATTATAGTAGTTATATTCTTGTATATAGGAGCAGTATTATAGTAGTTATATACTTGTATATGGGGCAGTATTATAGTAGTTATATTCTTGTATATAGGAGCAGTATTATAGTAGTTATATTCTTGTATATAGGGGGAAGTATTATAGTAGTTATATTCTTGTATAAAGGGGGCAGTATTATAGTAGTTATATTCTTGTATATAGGGGGCAGTATTATAGTAGTTATATTCCTGTATATAGGGGGCAGTATTATAGTAGTTATATTCTTGTATATAGTGGGTAGTATTATAGTAGTTATATTCTTGTATATAGGAGGCAGTATTATAGTAGTTATATTCTTGTATATAGGGGCAGTATTATAGTAGTTATATTCTTGTATATAGGAGGCAGTATTATAGTAGTTATATTCTTGTATATAGGGGGCAGTATTATAGTAGTTAGATTCCTGTATATAGGGGGCAGTATTATAGTAGTTATATTCTTGTATATAGGGGGCAGTATTATAGTAGTTATATTCTTGTATATAGGGAGCAGTATTATAGTAGTTATATTCTTGTATATAGGGAGCAGTATTATAGTAGTTATATTCTTGTATATGGGAGCAGTATTATAGTAGTTATATTCTTGTATATAGGGGGCAGTATTATAGTAGTTATATTCTTGTATATAGGAGGCAGTATTATAGTAGTTATATTCCTGTATATAGGAGCAGTATTATAGTAGTTATATTCTTGTATATAGGGGGCAGTATTATAGTAGTTATATTCTTGTATATAGGGGCAGTATTATAGTAGTTATATTCTTGTATATAGGAGCAGTATTATAGTAGTTATAGTCTTGTATATAGGGGCAGTATTATAGTAGTTATATTCTTGTATATGGGGCAGTATTATAGTAGTTATATTCTTGTATATAGGAGGCAGTATTATAGTAGTTATATTCCTGTATATAGGGCAGTATTATAGTAGTTATATTCTTGTATATAGGGAGCAGTATTATAGTAGTTATATTCATGTATATAGGAGGCAGTATTATAGTAGTTATATTCCTGTATATAGCGGCAGTATTATAGTAGTTATATTCTTGTATATAGGGAGCAGTATTATAGTAGTTATATTCTTGTATATAGAAGACAGTATTATAGTAGTTATATTCTTGTATATAGGGGCAGTATTATAGTAGTTATATTCTTGTATATAGGGGGCAGTATTATAGTAGTTATATTCTGGTATATAGGGGGCAGTATTATAGTAGTTATAGTCTTGTATATAGGAGCAGTATTATAGTAGTTATATTCTTCTATATAGGGGCAGTATTATAGTAGTTATATTCTTGTATATAGGGGGCAGTATTATAGTAGTTATATTCTTGTATATAGGGGGCAGTATTATAGTAGTTATATTCTTGTATATAGGGGCAGTATTATAGTAGTTATATTCTTGTATATAGGGGGCAGTATTATAGTAGTTATATTCTTGTATATAGGGGGCAGTATTATAGTAGTTATATTCTTGTATATAGGGGGCAGTATTATAGTAGTTATATTCTTGTATATAAGGGGCAGTATTATAGTAGTTATATTCTTGTATATAGGGGGCAGTATTATAATAGTTATATTCTTGTATATAGGGGGCAGTATTATAGTAGTTATATTCTTGTATATAAGGGGCAGTATTATAGTAGTTATATTCTTGTATATAGGGGGCAGTATTATAGTAGTTATATTCTTGTATATAAGGGGCAGTATTATAGTAGTTATATTCTTGTATATAGGGGACAGTATTATAGTACCGTAGTTATATTCTTGTATATAGGGGCAGTATTATAGTAGTTACATTCTTGTATATAGGGGGCAGCATTATAGTAGTTACATTCTTGTATATAGGGGGCAGCATTATAGTAGTTACATTCTTGTATATAGGGGGCAGTATTATAGTCGTTATATTCTTGTATATAGGGGGCAGTATTATAGTAGTTATATTCTTGTATATAGGGAGCAGTATTATAGTAGTTATATTCTTGTATATAGAAGACAGTATTATAGTAGTTATATTCTTGTATATAGGGGCAGTATTATAGTAGTTATATTCTTGTATATAGGGGGCAGCATTATAGTAGTTACATTCTTGTATATAGGGGGCAGTATTATAATCATTATATTCTTGTATATAGGGGCAGTATTATAGTAGTTATATTCTTGTATATAGGGAGCAGTATTATAGTAGTTATATTCTTGTATATAGAAGACAGTATTATAGTAGTTATATTCTTGTATATAGGGGCAGTATTATAGTAGTTATATTCTTGTATATAGGGGGCAGTATTATAGTAGTTATATTCTGGTATATAGGGGGCAGTATTATAGTAGTTATATTCTTGTACATAGGGGGCAGTATTATAGTAGTTATATTCTTGTATATAGGGGGCAGTATTATAGCAGTTATATTCTTGTATATAGGGGGCAGTATTATAGTAGTTCTATTCTTGTATATAAGGGGCAGTATTATAGTAGTTATATTCTTGTATATAGGGGACAGTATTATAGTAGTTATATTCTTGTATATAGGGGCAGTATTATAGTAGTTATATTCTTGTATATAGGGGGCAGCATTATAGTAGTTACATTCTTGTATATAGGGGGCAGTATTATAGTCGTTATATTCTTGTATATAGGGGGCAGTATTATAATCGTTATATTCTTGTATATAGGGGCAGTATTATAGTAGTTATATTCCTGTATATAGGGGCAGAATTATAGTAGTTATATTCTTGTATATAGGGAGCAGTATTATAGTAGTTCTATTCTTGTATATAGGAGCATTATTATAGTAATTATATTCTTGTACATAGGGACAGTATTATAGTAGTTATATTCTTGTATATAGGAGCAGTATTATAGTAGTTATATTCTTGTATATAGGGGGCAGTATTATAGTAGTTATATTCTTTTATATAGGGGCTGTATTATAATAGTTATATTCTAGTATATAGGAGCAGTATTATAGTAGTTATATTCTGGTATATAGGGGGCAGTATTATAGTAGTTATATTCTTGTATATAGTGAGCAGTATTATAGTAGTTATATTCTTGTATATAGGGGCAGTATTACAGTAGTTATATTCTTGTATATAGGGGCAGTATTATAGTAGTTATATTCTTGTATATAGGGGGCAGTATTATAGTAGTTATATTCTTGTATATAGGGGGCAGTATTATAGTAGTTATATTCTTGTATATAGGAGCAGTATTATAGTAGTTGTATTCTTGTATATAGGAGCAGTATTATAGTAGTTATATTCTTGTATATAGGGGGCAGTATTATAGTAGTTATAGTCTTGTATATAGGGGGCAGTATTATAGTAGTTATATTCTTGTATATAGGGGGCAGTATTATAGTAGTTATATTCTTGTATATAGGGGGCAATATTATAGTAGTTATATTCTTGTATATAGGGGGCAATATTACAGTAGTTATATTCTTGTATATAGGGGGCAGTATTATAGTAGTTATATTCTTGTACATAGGGGGCAGTATTATAGTAGTTATATTCCTGTATATAGGAGCAGTATTATAGTAGTTATATTCTTGTATATAGGGGGCAGTATTATAGTAGTTATATTCCTGTATATAGGAGCAGTATTATAGTAGTTATATTCTTGTATATAGGGGGCAGTATTATAGTAGTTATATTCTTGTACAAAGGGGAAGTATTATAGTAGTCATATTCTTGTATATAGGGTAGTAATATAGTAGTTATATTCTTGTATATAGGGGCAGTATTATAGTAGTTATATTCTTGTACAAAGGGGGAAGTATTATAGTAGTCATATTCTTGTACATAGGGGGCAGTGTTATAGTAGTTATATTCCTGTATATAGGGGGCAGTATTATAGTAGTTATATTCTTGTATATAGGGGGCAGTATTATAGTAGTTATATACTTGTATATAGGGGGAAGTATTATAGTAGTTATATTCTTGTATATAGGGGCAGTATTATAGTAGTTATATTCTTGTATATAGGGGCAGTATTATAGTAGTTATATTCTTGTATATAGGAGGCAGTGTTATAATAGATATATTCTTGTATATAGGGGGCAGTATTATAGTAGTTATATTCTTGTATATAGGGGCAGTATTATAGTAGTTATATTCTTATATATAGGAGGCAGTATTATAGTAGTTATATTCTTGTATATAGGGGCAGTATTATAGTAGTTATATTCTTGTATATAGGGGGCAGCATTATAGTAGTTACATTCTTGTATATAGGGGGCAGTATTATAGTCGTTATATTCTTGTATATAGGGGGCAGTATTATAATCGTTATATTCTTGTATATAGGGGCAGTATTATAGTAGTTATATTCCTGTATATAGGGGCAGAATTATAGTAGTTATATTCTTGTATATAGGGAGCAGTATTATAGTAGTTCTATTCTTGTATATAGGAGCATTATTATAGTAATTATATTCTTGTACATAGGGACAGTATTATAGTAGTTATATTCTTGTATATAGGAGCAGTATTATAGTAGTTATATTCTTGTATATAGGGGGCAGTATTATAGTAGTTATATTCTTTTATATAGGGGCTGTATTATAATAGTTATATTCTAGTATATAGGAGCAGTATTATAGTAGTTATATTCTGGTATATAGGGGGCAGTATTATAGTAGTTATATTCTTGTATATAGTGAGCAGTATTATAGTAGTTATATTCTTGTATATAGGGGCAGTATTACAGTAGTTATATTCTTGTATATAGGGGCAGTATTATAGTAGTTATATTCTTGTATATAGGGGGCAGTATTATAGTAGTTATATTCTTGTATATAGGGGGCAGTATTATAGTAGTTATATTCTTGTATATAGGAGCAGTATTATAGTAGTTGTATTCTTGTATATAGGAGCAGTATTATAGTAGTTATATTCTTGTATATAGGGGGCAGTATTATAGTAGTTATAGTCTTGTATATAGGGGGCAGTATTATAGTAGTTATATTCTTGTATATAGGGGGCAGTATTATAGTAGTTATATTCTTGTATATAGGGGGCAATATTATAGTAGTTATATTCTTGTATATAGGGGGCAATATTACAGTAGTTATATTCTTGTATATAGGGGGCAGTATTATAGTAGTTATATTCTTGTACATAGGGGGCAGTATTATAGTAGTTATATTCCTGTATATAGGAGCAGTATTATAGTAGTTATATTCTTGTATATAGGGGGCAGTATTATAGTAGTTATATTCCTGTATATAGGAGCAGTATTATAGTAGTTATATTCTTGTATATAGGGGGCAGTATTATAGTAGTTATATTCTTGTACAAAGGGGGAAGTATTATAGTAGTCATATTCTTGTATATAGGGTAGTAATATAGTAGTTATATTCTTGTATATAGGGGCAGTATTATAGTAGTTATATTCTTGTACAAAGGGGGAAGTATTATAGTAGTCATATTCTTGTACATAGGGGGCAGTGTTATAGTAGTTATATTCCTGTATATAGGGGGCAGTATTATAGTAGTTATATTCTTGTATATAGGGGGCAGTATTATAGTAGTTATATACTTGTATATAGGGGGAAGTATTATAGTAGTTATATTCTTGTATATAGGGGCAGTATTATAGTAGTTATATTCTTGTATATAGGGGCAGTATTATAGTAGTTATATTCTTGTATATAGGAGGCAGTGTTATAATAGATATATTCTTGTATATAGGGGGCAGTATTATAGTAGTTATATTCTTGTATATAGGGGCAGTATTATAGTAGTTATATTCTTATATATAGGAGGCAGTATTATAGTAGTTATATTCTTGTATATAGGGGGCAGTATTATAGTAGTTATATTCCTGTATATAGGGGGCAGTATTATAGTAGTTATATTCTTGTATATAGGGGGCAGTAGTATAGTAGTTATATTCTTGTATATAGGGGCAGTATTATAGTAGTTATATTCTTGTATATAGGAGGCAGTGTTATAATAGATATTTTCTTGTATATAGGGGTCAGTATTATAGTAGTTATATTCTTGTATATAGGGGGCAGTATTATAGTAGTTATATTCTTGTATATAGGGGCAGTATTATAGTAGTTTGAGCTATATGCCGGATGTAAATGTTTGTATGGAATTTACACTATAATGTACCCAGAGGTTTATAAAAGTTGAATGTGTTCAAAAGTTGCGTCATTTTGTGAACTTTGTATAGCATTGGCCTGTTACACTATTTGGTATGGCGAAAATGTGTATGTTATACTTTTTTTTTATAATAGAAGTTAATGGGCAGATGGATGCAACAAACAAATATAAAAAGGAAAAAATAACATCACTTCCTCAAAGTAAACCTCAATTTTGTGGCCCAAACGTGATGTGAACAGAGCCTAATAGAAACCCCACGTCTTCCCCCATAACCCATCTCATCCACATACATCACCCAGTTCTGCTCATCAGCAGGTTCACCCTACAGTGTTCAACAGCTAAGAAAGTAATCCCATCCCCCCTCAGATACAGTCAAGGACGAAATTAACTCTCACAATGAGGAGACAACTCTCTGCTGCTTTCTCCTCTGTGTTTGTGTTTTCTGTCATTCATTGCTGCATTTGTTGCAGATTGTTTTTTATGACATTTGTTCTTTTTGCTCCCCTGTATTTGTATTGTCTCATTGTGTCATTCTGTTGTGCGTCTCCAATCTTCAAGGCTACACATCAAATAGGTTTGAGCTTCTAATTTTATACTGTATTTTTATAGCAGTCGGAGGTTTTTCTGATACATAGCTCCAAATACCCTTGCATAGAAAAAGTAAATGGTAAAATTCTACCACTAGGGGGAGCTTAGTGAACACAGATTTATTATTGATTTCAATAGGAGCCATAGAGCTCCCCCTAGTGGTGGCTACAGGCAGCCAGAATATTATTATTTATAAGGGTCGTCTCACCGGGAAGGGCTTGTCCAGATGGGATGTGTTTAGTTAGGCAGGTGATTTATGGCTCTGATCAGAAACACAATCCTCGGAAAGAAATCGCATATTGCACAATGTTTCATATATTTTAATTTTATCAGATTTTTTATGTACTATAGATTAAGCAAAAATAAAATTTTAGTTTTGTTATTTTTCTTATGATAAGATATTGATATTAGTTGCTTTACTCGCTAAAAATGTTCGTTTTTTAATCCTAAATTTTTCCATTGTTGCATTCCAAGAGCCATAACTCTTATTTTGCCGATGATTTAGCCGTATGAGGGCTTGTTTTTCATGGTATGAGTTGCGGTTTTTAAATGGTGCCATATAATATACTGGGAAACTAAAAAAAAAAATTGTGGGGTGGAATGAGGGAAAAACCGTGAATACTATTATTTTTTGGATTCCGTTTTTACAGGTTCACCGTGCGGTATAAACGACATGTTATATTTATTATGATGGTTAATATGATTACACCGATACCAAATTTATATTGTTATTTTTATGATGTGTTACTTTTACAAAGAAAAAAATAATTTATATTAAATTAGTTTTGTGTCGCCATATTCTGAGAGCCATAACTCTTTATTTTTCCGTTGATTAAGCAGCGTAAAGTCTTGTTTGTTTGCGAGGCGAGCTGAAGTTTTCTAGTAACATTTTGGGGTAGATATGACGTTTGGATAACTTTTTATTCCATGTGTTTTGGGAGGGACTAGGGAGGTGACCAAAGACAGCAATCTCCCTATGGTGTTCACTGGCGGGTTAAATAATGTGATATTTTGACAGTTTGTACTTGAACAGATGCGGCAATTACATTTATGTTTACTTTTTTATTGCGGGAGTGTATTAAACCTTTAGTTATTTTTCTTTTTTATATAAATTTTAAAAAATGTACATATGTATTTTTAAATGTATTTTTAAATATGTAAATTTATATGTATTAAAAATACTTACGAATTGAAGTGTATTGCCTTAATCTGCAAAGGCTTAATAGTAGGACACTGACGGCAGCCCTAGAGGCCCTCAATATGCCCCTGACTGGCATTGCAACTGATCCCACTCCAAAATTTTGTCACAGGGTGTGGGGGCAATCGGGGGACCGAGGGAGTTCCATCCCTCTGTCTAACCACACAGATGCTATTGACCGCAGCATCTGAGGAGTTAAATGGCTGGGATCAGAGTTATCTCCGATCCCAGCCGTTGCATGCGGGTTTCAGCAAATACCCGGAACCTGCCTCGTATGGTGAGGACTCCTGGGACTGCACCATATTGTAATGGCGCACATCCGATTTGATTGTATGTCAGATGTTGAAAGGTGTTAAGTGAATATTGGAGTTTCCATTGTAATTACTAATTAAAAATCTCTGCATGCAAAACTATTGATAGGTAGCGGGCCGGTGGTGACCAAGCTGGAGACCAGAGTAGTTATTTTTTATATTTTGCGTGTAGTATATATCACTAACGTACATCACTTACATCTTATTTATGCTCTGCATTTTGCAGGCGCCGACTGCCTCCACACCTCAATCCATGTACCAAAAACAGTCAATGGCTGTCAGGCTGAGAAAACCCAACTTCAAATAACCTATTAGAGAATTCGGAGTTAATAGATGGGGTACTCCAATTCAGGATCTCCTTAAATAGGAGAGGAAAGCGGCTACAACAAGCATCTCTGGAGGACCTGGCACGCCTTTTGATTTTAGTACTGTGTAATTCTTCATTTCCCCTGTAGGGAGAACGAGCTCTTGCTAACAAGCCGCACTGCATATTACAGCGGTTTGCTGGATGCCTTAGCAGCAGGGCACCCTGAGATCAGTTTATCATTGGAGACCCAGCTAACAAAAACTTTTTTTTAGGTACGTGTGATGTGGGGGAAGGGGCAGCAGTATTAACATCTTATTAATACCAGTTTTCCCAGTTATTTTAACAGTGACCAGTGCAGTATAAACAGTCAATTAATAGATTTAGACCAAAATGCATAAAACATCATCACCATTATAAACCTACTACAAAACAACCCTAAGTAAACAAAAACAAAAAAAAAAAATTTCTTTTCTGGAAAGTTGACCTTATAGAATTCCGAACTTTCAAAGGCCAAGCGGGATCTTGTCAGAGCTTTAAACAACGCATTTATTAATTAAATATATCTCTGCTTTCAATACACGCAAAGAAACAGTGCAAGGATGGTGCGTGAAAATGTAATAGACCACCACAGAGACTGCATCGCGCTTGGAGGAGAAATTAATCATTAATGGTCAATGTAAAATTGTAATTTTAAAATCAATAGGCTCCAGCCCGTAAAAAGAAAAAAAAATTGGCATTCAGATAAGAATTTGTAAGGTTCATTTTTAATGCGATCTTCTTACAGGGATCCAGAGTCTCGTTCTATGGTTCGCAGCGTTACAGTGTATCACTTACTTTTTCTTGATTTTTATTGAAATGCTCAGAGATCGGTGACTCTAGCCGGAATAATTATTCCAGCAGCTTTTTATGCGGTGTCAGAAGTCGCCGCACATCAGCTGGTGCCCTTTATTTAAAAATTCCTTTATCATTTAACTTTATTACAATAGACGTAGCCGATACACTCAGAGTGACAAGGACTATTTTCTTAATTACTGTACTTAGATAATAGCATTTGCTGTGGCAGTTCCAGTGCTATTCAATCAAGCGAGATTCGATACAAAAAAGCTGATTTGCCAAAAAAGAGCTTAAGCGTAAGTGCCTGGAGTCACATTCTATTTGCTTTATAAGGTAAAGGTATCTGCAATGAAAAGCACTTTTCAGAACTTTCTGTGTGGCAAATTCATTTCTTTTTAATATATACGAACAGTGTCTGGGCACCGAGGAGAGAGTTGCTTACCTCTATCCGTAATACTGCCGAGGGTTTCTCAGATTCATTTAAAGGCTATGGACACCTATGACATGGAAACAATAATTTTGATATATGTTAGTGGTTACCTGCAATAATAATGAAAAAAAAAAATTTCAAGAAGTTTCAGGCTGCAATCTTCATTCCCAGACTCCCTGATTTGCAGTTTGGGACCCGTTTCTAGTCTCAGACTTCTCTCCTGTGGACGTGTCCCTCTTAATGATGCATGCTGGGTGTGAGCCGTGTGTGTCCCGGCTGCTGCCGCCTTCACTAGCTCTCCTGTACTAGCACAGCTTCATTCCTGTACTGCTTTCTCCTATTACAAACCATTAAGGGATTTTTCTTGACAGACACTTAGGAGATTATTCACACGAACGTGGGGAAACTCGGATGTGAAAAACGGCTGCTTTTCACGTACGAGTTTCACCCGTGTGGGACCCATTTTCACTGATACCCATAGACTTGAGACTCGGACAAAAATAGGACATGTTCTATTTTTTAACGGACCCTTCACACGGTCCATTGAAACAATGTGAAAGGCCCCATTGAAATACATGCATCCGTGTGACGGCCGTTGTTTTAACGGCCGTCACATGGACGTATTCAACGTTCGTGTGAATAAGCCCTAATGCTGAGAAGTATGTCATCCTTCTTGTCTTCCTCCACCTGCAGAGCCTGCCATGTGTGCTACACAGTCTGTGTGATTCCTTTACCTCTCCATGTGTCCATAGCCTTTGAAGCAACAGAGTTTATAAAAAATAGAAAAGCTAGCAAAACAGAATAGGCCTCACCACCACTTTGGCTTTTGCTTCAATTTCCCTGCTTCCTGTTACTCCGTGAAATATACATTTCTGACTGCCTGCAGCCACCACTAGGGGGAGCTCACAGCATACAGATTTATACAGTTATTATTAAACCCAGCTGTAAACATATCTGTGCAGTGAGCTTCCGCTAGAGGTGGATGCAGGCAAATACTATTACTGCGAGTCGAGAACCAGTTTGTGATGGACCCCTCACACCAGAGGCCTTATACCAGTCACATGGTGTGCCACTATAAAACGTACACCACTACCTATATGTAACATGCACACACATCTGCATATACATACTAATTCTATAGAGATAGCAGGAGGCATTGTTATAGTGGGTCAGAGATTATATACGCAGCAAGGACCCGTGAGGTGGGTGGGGGGTAAACGCCCCTCTGCCACGTACCAAGACAACTACTTTTGCACAGTCATCACACTTCACGTTCTTTTTCATCTTGAGGAATTGCAGTATTACATGGACCCCATACAAATAAATGGTCAACCATCTAATACACTAGTCCTCCTGTAACCCCTCCCCTGAATAGGGTATATGGAAAGGGGCTGTCAACTATTTTCCATACATTTTGAATCGTGTAATGCAAAACTGAAATAATGTGTTACAATGAATTCTCCATTCTCTGATGGAAATTTTGATACATGACACTTAGGGGTGCTGGATCAGTACAAGGGGAACAGTTTGAGTTCATGGGGGAAATATTTGCTGCTTTTTACTTTATTAGTATTTCTTTAATTTTTAGTATAACATTCCCTTCTTTTCCTACAGGGAGTCCAACTGTTTTTTTTAGCTATCCAAGTGATCAGTTTTTCCTTTTTCTTTGTTGTTTTTTTAGTTTAAAACTTTTCTTTTCTTTAAGGGCCAAAGCCTTGAAAAAAAGTGTTATAAAAAGTATCTGGTTCTCCTTTTTTTTTACTACTTTAATTATGAATCATGTAAAGCAACCGTTTATATGTGACAATCATTTTACCCATGGCTGAATAATTCTTCATACATATGTCTTTTTATGCAGTGTAAAAAATATGGCGCATGATTAAAAAAAAAAATCTTAAATATTTACCATTTTAAATGTGTTATATTCATAGATTAAACTACAACAAATACATCTCTGCAAAAACAGTGCCGAATGTTGACAACATTTTCAAAATTTTTGTCAAATATTTTTGTAAAAAAAAAAAAATATACAGTTTATTTAATTTGTTACTCTCTCAATACAAAGCTTGCTCTAACTCTGGATGGCCATGTTTACATCAAGCGCGGACAGCCAGGATGAGCACTTTACGACAACGCTATTCCAAATTCATGTCATTTCCAGATGTAGGTCTTGCAATGCTTTCCATCACCGCACCTCATACAAATGGAAAATAAAAGATACACTTCTTTTAATAACTCAATCTTAACAAGAGAAGGGTGGGATTGAAAAATCTATTCTTCGAAAAGCCCATTACTCATCTTGAACCTATTCAAAGACCAACAATGAACCAAGGCCATCATGCCGGACGTTAATGGATATCCATCGTGATGATAAACTACGCCTGCAATCATTATTGTAAACCCTTGTAAGATGATTACAGTATTTTAAATCCAGGGCTGTGAATAAGTACGAGGGACAATGATGTAAGTGTTCCCAGGGACCAATATTTATCCTTCATATCGAGAGGTAAGCCAAGATACTCATAAACTCTTTAAAACCTTTAACACAGGAAGCTATTTATCACATCAAGCTCGCCTGATGCTCCGGCCATACTGAACCAATTAGGGCCAACGCGTTTCGTCATCTTTCATAAAGTTAAGATAAGTTTTCCAAGCGCGGTATAGTGCCGTAATTGAGTTTTGATCAAACACACATGCTCCCTAACCCAGTATGGATATTTAAAAGCTGTGAAATGTTCTGAAAACTTCAGACTTCACCATTCAGCCAAGAGGACAGGATGTACTCCAGCAAGTGAGAACGGAGGAGGGTTGTAACTTGCTACAGCTGTAAAACAAATATTTTTGTTCTGATTTTTTTTTTCTCTACTTTTGCCGTGAATTACGTATCTATTATTGTTTTTAATGGTTTTGTATTTTTTCTTTTTTTTTTAAAGACTTCCAGCGGAAAAACACACTTTTCCATTATTGCACCCCGCCCCACCTGATTGGCTATCCAGCTCTGCACTTCTGTCCGCTACTGATCAGACACCACCTTGAATTTTAGATTTCACCTCGCTTTCTTTCCATCAGATGACCAGCTCGAGCCAGTACCATTTCTGCCTGCTGTGGAGGACAGTGTCATTATCCTTGCCTTAGTATTCTCCTATACAGGATAAGAGATTATTAGTATGGAGCCATAGAGGCAGATCTGTGATTTTCTTCCTTACAACACTGTGATCTGTCTAATCATCAGCAGTAACCAGGATAGGAGTTTGTGTGTTCCATTTTCATCCCTGGAGTGTGTGTGGAACAGTCCATGTAATGACATCATACAGGAAGTGCTGGTGCCTGTATGAGTGGCACAGGATTACCTTCATTGACTCAAGTAGAAAAAAACCATGTCACCGAAGTCTGATTCAGACTGTTGCTACGCAATGACCACAATGTGATACATAGTTATAGAATCACTAAGAAAAAGAACAAGAAGCGGACACATGGAATTCCTTAAAGGAATATTCGCATCTTATAAAGTTATGGAATATTGCTAGGATATGCCATCACTTTAGGATTGGTGGGGCCCTGACCTGGGAGAATGAAGGAGCTGCAGCGCTGATTCAGCACGGTGTCCCTTTTTTGCTTTTCCATGCACAGCTGCACCCCGGCCACCCACTCTGCTGGGAACTGCAGAATGGCGCTATTCTAAGGAATGCTCTCAGGTGGCCGGTAACGTCGTTTAGCAGGGAAAACTTAGAAGACTGCGCAGCGCCAAATCAGCACTAAATGCATTTTGGTATGTGTCGTGCCAACTTGCAGCTTGGTAATCGTCCACCATATATCATGTGTTACAGATTTCATTGCTGTTGAGCTTCTATACCACTTAGCTTGACATGATGAAAAAAAGTATTCTTCATCTTCCAGGGACGCATTTCAAAACACTATGTGAAATTGAATATCTAAATGTAACCATAATCTAGCTTAAAATTGCAATGCGTTCTGTTCAGTTGACTGCAGTAAACAGTGCCCCTTATGGCAGGAAATGGTACTGCAATGTCACCAAGCGCAATTCACGGGACGTTCTGGGAGATAGGAATAAGTATTCTGCTAATAACAGCGAGTAAAAAGATTTACTGGAAAAAAAAAAAAAACAGCCTGAATTTGGATGCAGCCTTGCAAACAAAAGAAAAAAATTGATATATAAAATTCTTTAAAAAAAAATACTAGAAGAAACCATATAATTTTTGTTGTACAATGAACCCCTGATCAAAGCTAAAGTCATTTAAAAGACCAGTATGAGATTTTGAATACCACAAGAGTATTCTACTAGAACAGCAATCTCTAACCTGTGGCTCGCCAGAATGCTAGGAGTTGTAGTTAATGCAGGAGGTCACTGTGCTAGGTGATACATTTTACGAATAGATGTGTTAACCTGTAAATGTTCCATAAAATATCATCATGGATAAGGCTCCACAGCAATTTACTACATGAGATTGCCCCACAAAATCACAGCAATTTTACGTTGCGATTTCTTGATTTATGACATTGTATAAAGTGGAATGTTATACATCACACCACATTAAACATATGCGACTTTCTGAAATTTAAGGGCACATCCTTCCATGAGAAAAAAACGAAACACATTGCAATATTACACAACATCGCAGTTGCATGCATAATGTTGCATGAAGTTTTAATAAGATCCTATGGAGGAATTGCATGCAAGTTGCAAAATTGTTGATTCTTTTCTTGCAATTCCAATATCATGGTCGCATTAGATTTCATCCAACCCCGTAGCAGTAGATTATATACAATTTCACACCTAGCCTAATGAGTGTTACCTTCTAATATGCAACCAGACAGATGGAGAAATGTCTTACTATTGAACCCATGGACCTGCAGACAAACAGATGGGACTAAAGGGGTTTTCCAGGACTAAACGTTGATGGCCTATCCTTAGGGTTGGTGGAGTTCCAACACAACAGAACCCCGCTGATCGTCAGAAAGAAGGGACCACATCGCTCTAAAGCAAGTAAATGATGCTGAGCTGCATTTCCATATGCAGTAACATGTATGGAAAAGCTGTGCCTGGGTAAACACTGATGGGGCTTTATTTCAGCGGGGGTCCTGGTGGTGGGACGGCCGCCGATGGCCTACCCTAAGGATAGGCCTACAATCTTAAGTAGTATAAAAACCCATTAATATATAGAAGTTTGTTCTCCGTAGTGAAGAAATACGAAAAAAAAGAAGGAATTTCTGGTTGGGACCCACAAGTTTCTCAAGATCATCAACGGTTTTAAATTAGTCCAAGTCAATTAAGTTTGTGAGCCCTCCAATAAGTTCATGGTTTAATTTTATTGCCAGCTCTCAGTGTATTAACAGTACTTTATATTTACAAATGATGGACCCATACAAAAAAAAATCATGTTTATTTACAATACAAGACATCCCGCCAGGCTCGCCAGAATTACAATTTGTAGGTGAAGGTTCCAGCCCAACACCGGGTGACAGCCAATGCAAGTCAACGCATCGACTGAGACGGCAGAAAGAAAGTAACAGGTAACAGTCCGTGCGAATATATCAAAGCTGCAAAACAATCCCGGCACATTCCAGATCAATACAATGTTCTCCCGAAATCTAATGGTGGAAAGTTATTTAGCTGCAGCAACACAAATAGTCCGGAAACCTAATTCATTCCTTATGTTTGTGCGTCTCAGTTCTTGGCAGATGCTGATAACACTATGATAGATTAAAAAGCAATGTTCTGTTCTGAGCCTAGCCAGTGCAAGAAAATATATTTACTTCTCAGAACGCTGCTCTGTTTGCTTGATGAAGCCAATACCAGCGCATGCGGAGGAGATGGACAAGCCATTAGAACTTATACATTGACATCTTGGTGACTGGATCAGGCGTCGGGATCGTGTGAATCTCTGGGATCCAATAAAATGTAAATAAATATTATTCTACAGCAACTCCTTATTACAGTCTGTTTAGATCCTCAAGTCCTTTAATAGAAAAGCTCCTAGATTTTGCCCACAATGTAAGGAGAAACTTGACGGCCCAAGTTTCTCTTTCCAGCAATGACACTGGACGTTCCTTGGAGAACACAGAGTTATTTTGTAAATAAGGAGGGATCTGGTATTATCCACTGAAGAAGAAAACTCTCGACTGTGGAACTTTCAAGAAAACCTAAGAAATAAAAAAAGATATTGAATAAATTGGGGGGGGGGGGGGGGGGGTTAATTATTAGAGCTGGAATTCAGTCACCCGTTAGCCTGCAGGGAGCATTGCTAGGCTAGGGTTGGAACCAATTCAGGGGATGGATGGAAAGGTAGATGGATGGAATAGTAAATGGCGGAATGGATAGATAAATTATATGGAAAAGTATTGGGACACCTCCACATTACACCTACAGGAGCTTTTCTGATCTCCCATTCTGAATCCATAGACATTCATATGGAGTTGGTCCTTCCTTTGCAGTTCAAACAGCTGTCATTCTCCTGGGGTCTCTCTACAAGATTTTGGGTTGTCTATGGGAATTTTTACCCATTCATCCAGAAGAGCATTTGTGAGGTCAGACACTGATGTTGGGGGAGGGTGTCTGGCTTGTAATCTCCATTCTAGTTCATGGCAAAGGTGTTAGATGGGGTTGTGGTCAGGACTCTGTGCGGCCAGTCCAGTTCTTCTACCCCCAAACAACCATGTGTTTATGGACCTTGTGCACTGGGGGCGTAAGTCATGCTTGAACAGAAAAGGGCCGAACCCCAAACTGTTCCCACAATGTTGGAAGCTACAATTGTCCAAAATGTCTTGTATGCTGAAGAATTAAGATTTCACTTCACTGGAATGAAGAGGCCTAGGCTGACCCCTGAAAAACAACCCCAGAGCATTATCCCTCCGCCACCAAACTTTACAGCTGGCACAATGCAGTCAGGCAGGTAACGTTCTCCTGGCCTTCACCAAACACAGACTCATCATCAGACTCCAGATAGAGAAGCGTCACTCCACAGAACACGTTTCTGCTGCTAGAGTCCAGTGGCGGCAGCTTTACACCACTCTATCGGACGCTTGGCATTGTACTTGATGTAAGGCTGGCATGCAGCTGCTCGGCCCCCACGCCATGAAGCTTGCGGGCACAGTGTTTGCGCGGATGTTAACACCAGAGGAGGATTGCGCTCTGTAGTTATTGGGTCAGCAGAGTGTTGGTGACTTTTCTGCTGTTGCCCCTCATCACTTGGCGCCCACCACTCTAACTTTATGTGGTCTGCACTTCGTGGCTGAATTGCGGCGGTTTCTTCCACTTTACAATACTATCGCTCATAGATGATGGTGGAATATCTAGGAGGGAAGAAGTTTCAGAACGGATGTGTTACACCGGTGGCGTCCTATTGCAGGACCGCGCTGGAATTGAGAGATCTCTTTAAAATGACCCGTTCTATCACTACTGTCTGTAACAATGGGGACTGAACGAACCCGAATTCATTGATTGAAAGGAGAAACCAAATAATTTTGTCCATATAGTGTAAATAGACAAACAGAAACTGTGGAAATAAATTAATCTGTGAGCAACTAAAATTAAAACTATTCACCCATTCATTTGAAGAGATAGTTAGATCTGGTACCAGTCCAGCTGAGGCTCTCTATAGCTCACTCTATACTCAGTTAAAGGCTATGTACACCTTTGAAAAGGAGATGGGTAGGAGAGGGGTAGGAGATGGGTAGGAGATAGATTAGAGAGAGATAGAGTAAAGGATCTGCCAGACACAGCTTCTGTGTCGACGCCCGTGGTTAGTCAGTCTGCACCTGCTCCTAAGTCTGATCGAGTGACCCCTCCTTCTACCAATCAGGGTGGGAGGCTGAGGAGTGGTAGAGCCTATCACAGCCTGGCCAGACGGAGCTAGCTCCCGCCCTCTGTCTATTTATACCTTCACTTCCTGCTCCTCCTTTGCCTGTGATTCTGTCTGTTTCCTGGCTCTGCTGCTGCTGCTGCTTGTACTTTTGTCCTCTGCTCCATATAGACCCTGGCTTACTGACTACTCTCCTGCTCTGCGTTTGGTACCTCGTACACCGTTGGTTTGACTCGGCTCGTTCACTACTCTTATTGCTCACGGTGTTGCCGTGGGCACTGCCCCGTTCCCCTAGCTTCTGTGTACCCTTGTCTGTTGTGCACATAGTGAGCGTAGGGACCGTCGCCCAGTTGTACGCCGTCGCCTAGGACGGGCCGTTGCAAGTAGGCAGGGACTGAGTGGCGGGTAGATTAGGGCTCATCTGTCTGTCTCCCTACCCCGGCATTACATAATCACAGGCCCATATACCTAGTCTACCCTGGTCCCTGACACAACTATGGACCCCCTTGTGACCCTGGCTCAGCAAATGCAGGGCCTCTCCCTACAGGTCCAAGCCCTGGCTCAGAGGGGCGACCAGCATGATGCTACCCTGGTAGTGCCCCCCACCTCACCTCTTGAACCCCACCTCAAGTTGCCTGACCAGTTCTCAGGGGACCGTAAGACCTTTTTCTCCTTTCGGGAGAGTTGTAAGCTCTATTTTAGTCTAAAGCCCCACTCCTCAGGTTCTGAGAGCCAGCGAGTGGGTATAATTATGTCCCGGCTCCAGGACGGGCCCCAAGAATGGGCCTTCTCCTTGGCTCCCAACGCCCCTGAACTTTCCTCTGTTGACCTTTTTTTTTCTGCTCTCGGGCTCATATATGACGAGACTGACAGGACTGCCTTTGCCGAGAGTCAGCTGGTGACCCTACGTCAGGGTAAGAGACCCGTTGAGGAGTACTGTTCGGACTTTAGGAAGTGGTGTGTAGCTTCTCGGTGGAATGACCCTGCCTTGAGGTGCCAGTTTAGATTGGGTCTGTAGAACGCCCTGAAGGACCTGTTAGTTAGCTATCCCTCTTCTGACTCTCTAGATCAGGTTATGGCTTTAGCGGTACGTCTTGACCGATGTCTCAGGGAACGTTTTTGTGCCTCCTCCTCTGGCTCCCCCATGATGGCTCCCGAGGTTCCGTTGCTTCGTTCTTCCTGCTCCTCCTTTGCCTGTGATTCTGCCTGTTTCCTGGCTCTGCTGCTGCTGCTTGTACTATTGACCTCTGCTTCATATTGACCCTGGCTTTACTGACTACTCTCCTGCTCTGCGTTTGGTACCTCGTACACTCCTGGTTTGACTTGGCTTGTTCACTACTCTTGTTGCTCACGGTGTTGCCGTGGGCAACTGCCCCATTTCCCTTAGCTTCTGTGTACCCTTGTCTGTTGTGCACATATTGAGCGTAGGGACCGTCGCCCAGTTGTACGCCGTCGCCTAGGACGGGCCGTGCAAGTAGGCAGGGACTACTGTCACTTCAACAAACTATGGGTAAGCCTTGTCCAATGCATTCTCTCACTAAGTATCTGTGTTAGATATTTGGAACCCCCCTGTCCATGTGTTACACTTAATATCGAGATTTATGCAACTTTGCTACTCCATATTGAGGCCACTCAATTCTACTACGTTCTATAGGAGGGATTTTCCTAACGTATTTGAGAGATTTTGCTTTTGTGACAATATAGCCAACCCAGTCTATATATCAATATTGCCGATATCTGCTTCCTGAACCTTTTTACTAGAGTCTCGTCCTTTTAATATATTGTATTATATACATATATTTTGTTATATAATTGTATGTCTGTATATGTTAATAAAAATTTGTACGTTTGATATATATCCCTGGCTTTAAACTCTCTTCTTTCCGTGTTTTTGGAGATGTGAACAGGGCCTAAATTTGCTTGTGATGTTTATATCTTTGTTTTTAGCTTTCTATGACAACACAGGTTATAGGTGTAAGAATATCTTGGTGGAACTACAGGTCCCAGCCGTTTCATCTAGAGCAACACGCACTTTGCTGTCAGTCTGTTTCGTGATGGCGGAGTTCAGAGTATAAGTTTGTAAGTGGAAGGTTGTTTTTTTCTATGACTATACGAACCATCAGAGTCAATGAAGTACATTTTGTGTTGAATGTATAAGAGATGGTATGGGCTCGAACTGCTCCTGTGATGCCGTACTAAGGCATCATGGCATTGATAGCATAGCCCAAATGAAGAGAAGCAGGGTGAAATCTAAAACTTACAGGGGTATTATGGGTAGGACTGGGACTCTCTGAATGTCTCATTATTGATAGCCAAGTGGATAAGTCTAGCTCCGTAGTAGTCGATAATATAACTGGATCCATCAGAAGGGCCAACAATCTGCAAGAAAGAAACGCAAACAATAAAAAATATCAAAATTACAGTAACTTGTGGTCTGTGAGAGATAAACACTGGTAATACAATTTTACAGTCGCATGTAGATAAACGTACACAAAATGTAGAGTAGATGTAATAAGTGACCCTCGACTGATCCTGAGCTGCATTATGTCGTAAATATACTCCAGTTACACCCAGAGCTGCATTCAGAGTCAAGCTGGGCATTGGAGTCCATTAGTAATGCAATTTCAGGGAGATGAAGTGACTGTACAGTGCATGGTGTAAACACTACATCTCCCACAATGCAAATCCGCAGGACATTGTCTGTACAGAGACCGAACCGGCAGGGATCGCTGGGAAATGTGGTCGATTTTCACATATATTTTGCATAAAATGAAATCTAATTTTAATTATATTCTCCTATAATGCCTTGTCAGCAAATAAACCACTATATAGAGATCTTTATAGGGGTTAAAGTGTTTTTTTTCTGATACAGAGCTCCAAATCCCCTGCTTAGATATACAGTTAAACGATAAAATTCTGTCTGCCTGCAGCCACCACTAGGGGGAGCTCACTGCATACTGATTATACATTGAACTCAAGTGGTTTTGATGTTATCTATGTCCCATTTTTTCTGCTGGTGTTTTTCAATAATAAAACAGTTTGCAGTAGATTTGGAGCTCTGTATCATAAAATCGGAGCTACAACCATTAAGATATTTAGAAATTAGTCAATGGATGCTTCGTGCGCCACCCTTGGCATTCTACAAGTCTGACTATCGACCACGAGAACTCAACTAAACACTGGTATAATATAAACGTGATGTGAACAGTCTCTCTGGACTAAGCTCCCCACGTTGTGTTTTATGTAAAAAAAAAAAAAAAAAAAAAAGTTATATTATTATATAATAAAAAGTTCTGCAACTTTTTAATATAACTTATACTTCCATTCCACTCCATTATTAAGATCTCTGCTCGCTGTCAGTGAACTGAAACATTTAAACACGGCTATTAATCCACTAAATTGAGTCTCGCAACTTGTTTGACAGCACATTTGGAAGAATTTCCATTCACTGACCTTAAGCAGAGATCTTGAAAACATTAAGTAATTGAAACAAAGTATATTAGCAATATACAAAGAATACCGAAGATCCCTTCAAATGTCATGAATGTGGTTTCTTTGTGAAGAGTTTGAAGTCCTCTGCAGCTGCCATGAAGGTCTTTGCCCGTCTCGCTGAGCAGACGCGACCATTAGGAATTACAACACAAACATTTCCGCACATTTTCATGTTGGAATTTGCGCTGCAAAATGTTGACATGACAAATCCAAGTGGAGCAACGGCTGCAGGAAATATCCGAGGGTCCATTTGATTAATGAGGACTATATGGGACTTCTTTTAATATTAGGGGAAAGTTGCACATTCTAGACCAGTGGTCTCTAACCTGAGGCAGGACTACAACTCCCAGCATACATTAAAGGGAGTCTGTCACCAGAATGTCCGCGTTAAACTAGTAACGGGGTATTGTAAAGGAGACTGACCTGTTTCTAACGTTTATTTTCATTTTCTGCCTCCTTTGTAGAGAAATCCGTTTTATTACGTTTATGCTAATGAGGGCGTTCCCATTGCACCTAAATGCAGTTACTTCGCTCCCCAGTTCAACCCCCTCGCTCCCTTCTTACATTGAATGAAAGGGGCCAGGCAGCGTAATCGGCGCGTTCGTGCCTGGCCCCGTACTATCTGTAACGCGCGCGCATCCCTGCTCTTCACTCGGCGCACGCGCAGTACGATCTTTCTGCTTGACGTTCTAATTGGCAGTACTGCGCATGCGCCGAATAAAGAGCAGGGACGTTGTGCATGCGCAGTACTGCCGATTAGAACGTCAAGCAGAAAGATCGTACTGCGCATGCGCCGAGTGAAGAGCAGGGACGCGCGCGCGTTACAGATAGTACGGGGCCAGGCACGGACGCGCCATTTATGCTGCCTGGCCCCTGTCATTCAACGTAAGAAGGGAGCGAGGGGGTTTGAACTGGGGAGCGAAGTAAGAGTATTTAGGTGCAATGGGAACGCCCTCATTAGCATAAACTTAATAAAACGCATTTCTCTACAAAGGAGGCAGAAAATGAAAATAAACGCTAGAAACAGGTCAGTCGCGGACATTCTGGTGACAGACGCCCTATAACACCCGGAGTATAATTACGAATACGGTCAAATATCACACTTTTGCTTTCTTTCTTCATTCAAAAGAATTTTGACATCTCGCCCCCCTCTTAACCAGCAGATGCGGTCGGTGACGAGCAGTACGTGTTGCGTTACGCATGGTATCTGTCGGATGAGGTTTTATTGGCCGTAGATCTGCTGATCAGTCACGCGGCACGTCAGCGCACAGAGCAGCGGCTTTACATAAACACATCCCGCTGGGACTATACATGCCAATGTCCCATGACTCCTCCCTAATGTCCCTCGTAGCGTCACTAGACCAGTACATAGTGCGGCATTATAGAATTATGGTGATCGGTGACGGATCAGCCATCAGTCGTCTCAAGAAGACAATCCCTTTCCATATGCAGCGTTCTTAAAACCACCAGAGGAGCGGGTGGGGGGTTCATACGCTCTAACCGCTCTATTAGCCACAGTAAAGAGCCACTAACAGTCACGCTGTCAAAACCAGCACATCCACGTATAGTGGACAATACTGCGAAAGCGTGTGGCAAATCAAAGTGTAACTAAACTTTTAAAGTGTCATTAACACGTAAGAAACTTTGATCGGTGGGGGCCAGAGAATGGGGACCCCCACTGATCACTAAAACAAAGCGGGAGAAGCGCTTATAAGCTTTCTATTTAATCTGTGCACCGCTCCAAGAAAAGAAACTAAAGCGGCACGGCGCTCACCTGGGAGCTTATGAAGCTTAGTTTTAGTGATGGGTTTGGGGGGGTCCTCAGTGCTTGGGCCCCCACCGAACAAAACTTCTGACATGTCAAAGCTTTTTAAAAAGTTTAGTTACACTTAAAAGGGGTTGTCCACTACCGAACAACTGATGACCTATCCACGGGATAGGTTATCAATATATCATCGGTGCGGGTCCGACATCCGGACCGTTAAGCCGCTCATGCTACCTCCGAGAACCGGATGTCGGACCCCCACAGATCATGTACTGATGACCTATCCGATGGATAGGTCATCAGTTGCCCAGCAGAGAACAACCCCTTTAACCCCTTAGTGACCAGCCCATTTTAGGCCCTAATGACCAAGCTATTTTATTCGTTTTTCTATAGTCGCATTCAAAGAGCTATAACTTTATTATTTTTTCGTCTACATAGCTGTATGAGGACTTGTTTTTTGCGGGATTAGTTGTACTTTTTAATAGCACCATTTTTGGGTACATATAATATTTTTATTAACTTCTATTAACTTTTTTTGGGGGGTGGATTATAAAAAAAAAAAAATTGAAATTCCGCCATTGTTCTATGTGTTTTTAAATTGTTGCCGTTCACTGTGCGGCGTAAATAACACGTTACCTTTATTCTATGGGTCGGTACGATTACGGCGATACCACATATGTAGAGGTTTTTCATGTTTTACGACTTTTGCACAAAAAAACCCACTTTTGAACTAAAATTATTTGTTTTTGTCTCGTCGCTTTCCAAGAGCCGTAACTTTTTTATTTTTCCATCAATGTAGTGATTTTTTTGGGCTTGTTTTCTGCGGGATGAGACGTAGTTTTGATTGGTACTGTTTTGGCGTGCATGGGACTTATTGATTCATTTTTATTACTTTTTTTGGGGGGCGATGGAAAAAAACTGCAATTTCGCCATTGTTTTTTGCGTTTTTTTTTACGGTGTTCACCTTGCGGTTTAAATTACATATTAACTTTTTTAACTGAGTCATTACGGTCGCGGCGATTCCATATATGTGTACTTTTATTTATTTTTTACAGTTTTACTAAATAAAACCACTTTTTATGGGAAAAAATGGATTTATTTTTTTACTGTAATTTTTACTATTAATCTTTATTTCACATTTATTATTTATTTCATTAGTCCCACCAGGGGACTTTACTGTGCGATCTTCAGATCGCTGATATAATGCTCTGGTATACTTCGTATACCAGAGCATTATTGCCTGTCAGTGTAAATCTGACAGGCAATCTGTTAGGACGTGCCTCCGGCGCGTCCTAACAGGCATATGTCCAGGGCAGACCTGGGGGCTTTTATCAAGCCCCCGGCTGCCATGACACCCCATCGGAGACCCGCGATTGCATTTGCGGGCCGCCGATGGGTGACGGAGGGAGTGCACTCCCCTGTAAACAAGTTGAATGCCGCGGTCGCTATTGACGGCGGCATTTAACAGGTTTAACGGCCGAGATCGAAGTAAACTTCGATCGCGGGTGTTGGAGCAGGAGCTCAGCGGTCATCAGACAGCTGAGCCCCGCCTCCAGCCTGCACGGGAGACCCGTGCAGGACTTAGACTAGGCCAACGTGAAAAGGCGTATTGGTGGTCACTAAGGGGTTAAGAAGCTGGACTTGCAGTGATTAACTAATCGCTGTTTAAAAGGAATATGTATAACCTATAATATATATATATTTGACTAACTTATGAGACTCCAGAGATGATAAAATATCCAGATACTGCCCACGACCAGAGCATTGTGCCACACCAGTATTACAAAACCCTACAAGACCGTATTAAAGTCAACCCATAGATATGGCCAGAGGATCAGCGCTGGGGGAGGATCACATGACTCCAAGAAAGACTACAAGACACGGAACCTGCAGGCCGAGCACTAGCATAACTACAAGGACTGCAATTGCAAAAGTCTCGACACCGGGATGAGTGCGCTGAATTGTGCAGAGGCAAAGAGGAGCCTAGAATGTAACCCTAGTGTGCGTGCGGAGCTCACCTGCATGGAGATGAGGATAAAATCAATGAGACTGCCGATACCACAAAACCCAACGGTGCAAAACTTCAGCATTCCTGCAAAGGAGAAAACCAGATTACAGACGCTTCTCCTCTACCTTGTAATACCAGGACATCAAATCCGCAAGACATGCAACGCTATATTCAGTATTATTATACAATATATTCTCTGGGGAGGAGACAGTTAAAAAAAAAAATTAAACTCATTTTAAAGGGATTGTATCATTACAGACAACTCGTCACATGGAAGCCGACTCCAGACATCTCCGGCAGAAAGCTGACTTTGCCAGGGGCAGTCTTAGCCAGTTAGACATTTTCGCTGTACTGACCACCACTGGGGAAATGTAGTATTACATGGCGGCCATTCAGAGGATATTTGTAGCAGCTACCAAAGGTTTTATGATTTAGTCACAGAGTCACCCGAGATTCATAACATTCATAGTCCCTGCTCTCTTTCCCAACTATGAGGCTTTTACACTAAATGAAATGCAGGGCCTGGTTTGTGGCAGCCTGGGAGTGAAAAGCTGAAAAAAAACCATAGGGGTTTAATACAATTTCCTGAGGGACATCTCCAAATAAAGTTTTCCAGCAATAACTAGAAATCGGCTATAAAGGACTTTTAGTGCCAATTTCCTTTTTCTAAAGAGCTTTCACTACATAATATAGAGATGAAGGAAACACTGGACTAGCTGGCACCGTGTTTTAGGATTTGTTAGGTGTTAGCACACAGATTTTTTAATTTAAACCTGGGGGAAGAGGAGCGAAAATTCTTCCCCTTCAATATCCGAACTTATATAATGTCCTGGAGCAACCTTCTGTTGAGTCTAGTGAGATCATAACCCCAGAATATATGATCTTAGTCTACATAAAAATACTGCCTGTTTCCACTCTGCGGTCTGATCCAAAAGTGATATCACCTCATTACAGCGCACGCAACACTCCGCTCATTCTCAGCGCTATGAACTTATAATAATGTAGATTTCTCTATATAATTGTTCAGATACCAGACCCAGAGCAACACGCCTTCAATGTTTTCCAAGTCTCAGGATTAGTGGAACTAATGCCCGTATAATGATGAGAGGAGCTTCATAAGAATAGCTGAACAATGCCAAAGTGGCCATAAATAACAATCTACAGAATCACGCAGACATGAAGCCGGCGCTACAGCAGAGGACAGGTGCCGAAAACAGCCGGGACCAGCGACATGCTGTAGTAATACTGTCTTGTATATAGGGGGCAGTATTATAGTAGTTATATTCTTGTATATAGGAGCAGTATTATAGTAGTTATATTATTGTATATAGAGAGCAGTATTATAGTAGTTATATTCTTGTATATAGGAGCAGTATTATAGTAGTTATATTCTTGTATATAGAGGCAGTATTATAGTAGTTATATTCTTGTATATAGAGGCAGTATTATAGTAGTTATATTCTTGTATATAGAGGCAGTATTATAGTAGTTATATTCTTGTATATAGGAGGCAGTATTATAGTAGTTATATTCTTGTATATAGAGGCAGTATTATAGTAGTTATATTCTTGTATATAGAGGCAGTATTATAGTAGTTATATTCTTGTATATAGAGGCAGTATTATAGTAGTTATATTCTTGTATATAGAGGCAGTATTATAGTAGTTATATTCTTGTATATAGAGGCAGTATTATAGTAGTTATATTCTTGTATATAGAGGCAGTATTATAGTAGTTATATTCTTGTATATAGGAGGCAGTATTATAGTAGTTATATTCTTGTATATAGAGGCAGTATTATAGTAGTTATATTCTTGTATATAGAGGCAGTATTATAGTAGTTATATTCTTGTATATAGAGGCAGTATTATAGTAGTTATATTCTTGTATATAGAGGCAGTATTATAGTAGTTATATTCTTGTATATAGAGGCAGTATTATAGTAGTTATATTCTTGTATATAGAGGCAGTATTATAGTAGTTATATTCTTGTATATAGAGGCAGTATTATAGTAGTTATATTATTGTATATAGAGAGCAGTATTATAGTAGTTATATTCTTGTATATAGGAGCAGTATTATAGTAGTTATATTCTTGTATATAGAGGCAGTATTATAGTAGTTATATTCTTGTATATAGAGGCAGTATTATAGTAGTTATATTCTTGTATATAGGAGCAGTATTATAGTAGTTATATTCTTGTATATAGAGGCAGTATTATAGTAGTTATATTCTTGTATATAGAGGCAGTATTATAGTAGTTATATTCTTGTATATAGGAGGCAGTATTATAGTAGTTATATTCTTGTATATAGAGGCAGTATTATAGTAGTTATATTCTTGCATATAGAGAGCAGTATTATAGTAGTTATATTCTTGCATATAGAGAGCAGTATTATAGTAGTTATATTCTTGTATATAGGAGCAGTATTATAGTAGTTATATTCTTGTATATAGAGGCAGTATTATAGTAGTTATATTCTTGTATATAGAGGCAGTATTATAGTAGTTATATTCTTGTATATAGGAGCAGTATTATAGTAGTTATATTCTTGTATATAGAGGCAGTATTATAGTAGTTATATTCTTGTATATAGAGGCAGTATTATAGTAGTTATATTCTTGTATATAGGAGGCAGTATTATAGTAGTTATATTCTTGTATATAGAGGCAGTATTATAGTAGTTATATTCTTGCATATAGAGAGCAGTATTATAGTAGTTATATTCTTGTATATAGGAGCAGTATTATAGTAGTTATATTCTTGTATATAGAGGCAGTATTATAGTAGTTATATTCTTGTATATAGGAGCAGTATTATAGTAGTTATATTCTTGTATATAGAGGCAGTATTATAGTAGTTATATTCTTGTATATAGAGAGCAGTATTATAGTAGTTATATTCTTGCATATAGAGAGCAGTATTATAGTAGTTATATTCTTGCATATAGAGAGCAGTATTATAGTAGTTATATTCTTGTATATAGGAGCAGTATTATAGTAGTTATATTCTTGTATATAGAGAGCAGTATTATAGTAGTTATATTCTTGTATATAGGGGGCAGTATTATAGTAGTTATATTCTTGTATATAGAGGCAGTATTATAGTAGTTATATTCTTGTATATAGAGAGCAGTATTATAGTAGTTATATTATTGTATATAGGAGCAGTATTATAGTAGTTATATTCTTGTATATAGGAGCAGTATTATAGTAGTTATATTCTTGTATATAGGAGCAGTATTATAGTAGTTATATTCTTGTATATAGAGAGCAGTATTATAGTAGTTATATTATTGTATATAGGAGCAGTATTATAGTAGTTATATTCTAGTATATAGGAGCAGTATTATAGTAGTTATATTCTTGTATATAGGAGCAGTATTATAGTAGTTATATTCTTGTATATAGAGAGCAGTATTATAGTAGTTATATTCTTGTATATAGGGGGCAGTATTATAGTAGTTATATTCTTGTATATAGGGGCAGTATTATAGTAGTTATATTCTTGTATATAGGGGCAGTATTATAGTATTTATATTCTTGTATATAGGGGGCAGTATTATAGTCGTTATATTCTTGTATATAGGAGGCAGTATTATAGTAGTTATATTCTTGTATATAGGAGGCAGTATTATAGTAGTTATATTCTTGTATATTGGGACAGTATTATAGTAGTTATATTCTTGTATATAGGGGGCAGTATTATAGTAGTTATATTCTTGTATATAGGGGGCAGTATTATAGTAGATATATTCTTGTATATAGGAGCAGTATTATAGTAGTTATATTCTTGTATATAGGAGCAGTATTATAGTAGTTATATTCTTGTATATAGGGGGCAGTATTATAGTAGTTATATTCTTGTATATAGGAGCAGTATTATAGTAATTATATTCTTGTATATAGGGGCAGTATTCTAGTAGTTATATTCTTGTATATAGGGGGCAGTATTATAGCAGTTATATTCTTGTATATAAGGGGCAGTATTATAGTAGTTATATTCTTGTATATAGGGGGCAGTATTATAGTAGTTATATTCTTGTATATAGGGGGCAGTATTATAGTAGTTATATTCTTGTATATAGGAGCAGTATTATAGTAGTTATATTCTTGTATATAGGGGGCAGTATTATAGTAGTTATATTCTTGTATATAGGAGCAGTATTATAGTAGTTATATTCTTGTATATAGGGGGCAGTATTATAGTAGTTATATTCTTGTATATAGGGGCAGTATCATAGTAGTTATATTCTTGTATATAGGAGCAGTATCATAGTAGTTATATTCTTGTATATAGGAGCAGTATTATAGTAGTTATATTCTTGTATATAGGGGCAGTATTATAGTAGTTATATTCTTGTATATAGGGGGCAGTATTATAGTAGTTATATTCTTGTATATAGGGGCAGTATTATAGTAGTTATATTCTTGTATATAGGGGCAGTATTATAGTAGTTATATTCTTGTATATAGGAGCAGTATTATAGTAGTTATATTCTTGTATATAGGAGGCAGTATTATAGTAATTATATTCTTGTATAAAGGAGCAGTATTATAGCAGTTATATTCTTGCATATAGGGGCAGTATTATATTAGTTATATTCTTGTACATAGGGGGCAGTATTATAGTAGTTATTTTCTTGTACATAGGGGGCAGTATTATAGTAGTTATTTTCTTGTACATAGGGGCCAGTATTATAGTAGTTATATTCTTGTACATAGGGGGCAGTATTATAGTAGTTATTTTCTTGTATATAGAGAGCAGTATTATAGTAGTTATATTCTTGTATATAGGGGGCAGTATTATAGTAGTTATATTCTTGTATATAGGAGCAGTATTATAGTAGTTATATTCTTGTATATAGAGAGCAGTATTATAGTAGTTATGTTCTTGTATATAGGAGCAGTATTATAGTAGTTATATTCTTGTATATAGAGAGCAGTATTATAGTAGTTATATTCTTGTACATAGGGGGCAGTATTATAGTAGTTATGTTATTGTAAAAATGATTTATTAATAATAATGAGTGTAACTGCTCTTTGAATAATATATAAAGTGATCAGTAAAGTCACATACCTAGAGCAGGGTAACCCAGGTAAAACCTGTCAGCTCCTAACCATCCAAGGAATAACGACAGCGCCACGGCCACTTTGTAGGAATAACCGTTTCTGCAAGTATTTAAAAAAAACAAAAAAAATAAAAACATTGTCACATTTCCTAATAAGTCTAAAAACATAAAAACAGAGTTTTATTCCAACATCTTTGTGTATCTGATCAGGTTATATAGACAATGAATTAAATGAATGAAGACACATCGGTCATCTCTGTAGACTGTACCGGGGTCTGGTACTTACACATTGCGGCAAGGAAAAGGTCTGAAGAACCCGACATCTTTTCCTGAGAATGTGGTTACATTTTCACCATCTTTACAGGAAATATTTGGTGCCGGGTAACAGGGAGCTGCAGAAAACACATGTATTAATGATCAATTGGGAAATGTACGGGAAGGCTAAGCAGCTGTGATTTTACATTTGATGGATTAAATCTAAATACAGAAAAAAAAAAAACCTTTAACATGGGTCCTGATGGAAGCCGGATTATCAAATGTTCTGGATGATCGAACAGTCTGGATTATTGGATAGTACTAAAAAATGTAAAAAAACCCTATCCTATATGGTATTCTTTGCTCTGTCTTCCGCTTCAGGCATTGTAAAACACCAATTACGTTCCAGACCAAACAATTTGGATTAAAGTAGTTTTCCAGCCAGTAAAACTTGATGGCTGATCTGCGGGGGGTCCCTGGAGACGGACGCCGACCCATCAGCTATTAATGGCCTATCCGGAGGACAGGACATCAATTTTTACTGGCTGGAAAACCCCTTTAAAGGCTTTTCACTGCATTACTGAGTGATTCTATATTATGTTATTGGACAACTTTCCGGTGTGCGGGTTCCACCGGGCAAACTGACAACAGGACAGGCTGCAGGGCACCCCCTCCCCTGCTGAAAGCCAACACGGAATTAATAATTCTCACAGCTGAAACGCCTGGTCTGATCTCGCCGAGGTCTCTTGTAGGTTTCTGAATAATAAATACAACTTTAGGGGGCAGTGAACCTTAACGAAAGGCAGGACCCCAAATAAAAAAAAAACACAATACGTTACTGTAACTTTATTTTTCATTAAATAAATGTTTCATTGGTTGTCCGCGCAGTCTTCTGCTTCTGGCCCTAAAGATTATCAGATGCCGGATTATGACCCTACAAAACGTCCATTCATGTTTTGCATATTGTAAATGAAATATTTTGCTACCTGGCAACCACTTCGAAGTTGCTGTTGACAGATCTTAACCCCTTAGTGACCAACCTATTTTAGACCCGAATGACCAAGCTATTTTTTTTTTCGTTTTTCTATAGCCTCATTCGAAGAGCTAGAACTTTTTTTTATTTTTCCGTCGAGATAGCTGTATGAGGAATTGTTTTTTGTGGGTTTGGTTGTACATGTTAATGGCTCCATTTTGGGGTACATATTTATTAACTTTTTTATAGAGGAAAAGAAAAAAAAAAGCTTAAATTGCGCCATTTTTCTATGCGGTTTAAATTCACGCTGTTCACTGTGAAGAACCTGTTACATTTATTCTATGGGTCGGTACAATTACGGCGATATCACAAATCTAGACGTTTATTATGTTTTACGACTTTTGCACAATGAAAACTCTTGAACTAAAATTATTTGTTTTTTCATCTTCACATTTCAAGAGCCGTCATTTATTTATTTTTCCGTCAGTGCAGTGATATAAGGGCTTCTTTTTTGCGGAACGAGACGTAGTTTTGATTGCTATTGTTTTGGGGTACATGGGACTTATTGATTAACTTTTATTATGACTTTTTGGGGGGGCAATTGAAAAAAATAGCAATTTCGCCAATGTTTTTGCATTATTTTTTTTACGGTGTTCACCTCACGGTTTAACCCCTTAATGACCGCCGATAAGCCTTTTCACGGCGGTCATTAGTGGGCTTTATTCTATAACGCCGCCATTCCACGCCGCTGCATTAGAATAAAGTAAACAGAGCTGTCAAATCTCCCTGCTCTCGGCTGCCAGAGGCAGCTGAGGGCTGGGGGCGTCCCTGCTCGACCTGGTGAGATCGACATAAGTATCGAGATCTCACCCGTTTAACCCCTCAGGTGCGGTGCTGAATAGCGTGCACCGCATCTGAGGGGTTATGGAGAGAGGGAGGGATTTCCCTCTCATCCAACTGACACCCGGCGATAAGATCGAGTGTCTGTGTCTCTGACGGCAGCCGGGGGCCTAATAAAGGCCCCCAGGTCTGCCTGTAGTGAATGCCTGCTAGATCATGCCAGAGTCATGACCTAGCAGCTGCCTGTCCGTTTTAAACGGACAGGCAGTAATACACTACAATACAAAAGTATTGCAGTGTATTATAATAGCGATCGGATGATCACATAGTGAAGTCCCCTAGTGGGACTAGTATAAAAGTAAAAAAAGTTGAATAAAGTTAATAAAAAAAAAAAAAGTTAAATTACTATTAAAAAAAAACACACTAAAGCAAAAAAGTTACACATATTTGGTATCGCCGCGTCCGTAACGACCCCGACTATAAAGATGTTACATTATTTAACCTGCACGGTGAACGCCGTAAAAAATTTAATAAAAAACAATGGAAAAATTGCTGTTTTCTGTGAATCCTGACTTAAAAAAAATGTGATAAAAACTGATCAAAAAGTCGCATCTACTCTCAAATGGTACCAATAAAAACTACAAGTCGTCCCGCAAAAAAAAAGCCCTCATACAACTGCATGGGCGGAATAAAATAGTTATGACTCTCTGGAGACGCAAGAGCAAATAATTTTGAAAAAAAAAAAAAAGTGTTTTTACTGTGCAAGTAGTAAAACATACAAAATCTATACAAATTTAGTATCGTTGCAATTGTAGCAACCCGCTGAATAAAATTATTGTGTTATTTATACTACACGGTAAACGACGTAGATTTAGGGCGCAAAAAAAGAGTGGCGAAATTTCAGGTTCTCTTCTATCCCCCCCAAAAAAAGTTAATAAAAGTTAATAAATAAATTATATGTACCCTAAAATGGTGCTATTAAAAAGTACAACTTGCCCCGCAAAAAACAAGACCTTATACAGCTAAGTCGACGGAAAAATAAAAAAAAGTTATAGCTCTTCGAATGTGACAATGGAAAAACGTTAAAAATGGCTTGGTCATTAAGGCCCAGAATGCAAGCGGGGGGAAGGGGTTAAAGTACATGTTAACTTTATAGTTTGCGTTATTACGGTGGCGGCGATACCATATATGTGTACTTTTATTTCTTTCTTACACACTGAATAAAACCACTTTTTATGGGGAAAAATGTGTTTTGATTTTTTTTTTACTGTAATCTTTATTAATCATTTTTATTTCAAATTAATTACTCATTTTTTTAGTCCCACTAGAGGACTTCACTATGTGATCTTTAGATCGCAGATATGCTTTTGGTATACTTCGTTTTACGCATCTTCGGGGCATTTTTTGGGCGCGTAATTAGGACTCCCATTGAGTATGGGAATTAGGCGTGTTATCGGCGCGTTTTACGCACCAGGAATTGACCAAATACGTTGCTTAAACACGCATGTGTAAAAAAAATGCTGTATGCACCACAATGCATTTGTCCGTTGTCAATGGGAAGATTAAAGAATGCGGTTTTGATGCATTTTTCAGGTGCGTCAAACGTGGCAAAAACGCTTTGAATACAGACCTTGTGAACAAGGCTTAAAACCGACAGGCAATCTATTAGGACGTGCCTCTGGCACGGCCTAATAAGCATATAGCCAGGGCCAGCCTGGGGGCCTTTATTAGGAAAAAAGTTAGAGGTCCAGCCTTTATTAGGCCCCCGGCTGCCATGACACCCCATAGGAGGCCTGCGATTTCATTTGCGGGCTGCTGATGAGGGAGGATGCTCCCTCCCTCTGTAAATGATTTAAATGCCGTGTCGCTATATTACACCACACAGGAGAGCTGACAGCTCCTCTATACTACACCACACAGGAGAGCTGACAGATCCTCTATACTACACCACACAGGAGAGCTGACAGATCCTCTATACTACACCACACAGGAGAGCTGACAGATCCTCTATACTACACCACACAGGAGAACTGACAGCTCCTCTATACTACACCCCACAGGAGAGCTGACAGATCCTCTATACTACACCACACAGGAGAGCTGACAGATCCTCTATACTACACCACACAGGAGAGCTGACAGATCCTCTATACTACACCACACAGGAGAGCTGACAGATCCTCTATACTACACCACACAAGAGAGCTGACAGATCCTCTATACTGCACCACACAGGAGAGCTGACAGCTCCTCTATACTACACCACACAGGAGAGCTGACAGATCCTCTATACTACACCACACAGGAGAGCTGACAGATCCTCTATACTACACCACACAGGAGAGCTGACAGATCCTCTATACTACACCACACAGGAGAGCTGACAGATCCTCTATACTACACCACACAGGAGAGCTGACAGCTCCTCTATACTACACCCCACAGGAGAACTGACAGATCCTCTATACTACACCACACAGGAGAGCTGACAGCTCCTCTATACTACACCACACAGGAGAGCTGACAGATCCTCTATACTACACCACACAGGAGAACTGACAGCTCCTCTATACTACACCCCACAGGAGAACTGACAGATCCTCTATACTACACCACACAGGAGAGCTGACAGATCCTCTATACTACACCACACAGGAGAGCTGACAGATCCTCTATACTACACCACACAGGAGAGCTGACAGATCCTCTATACTACACCACACAAGAGAGCTGACAGATCCTCTATACTGCACCACACAGGAGAGCTGACAGCTCCTCTATACTACACCACACAGGAGAGCTGACAGATCCTTTATACTACACCACACAGGAGAGCTGACAGATCCTCTATACTACACCACACAGGAGAACTGACAGCTCCTCTATACTACACCACACAGGAGAGCTGACAGCTCCTCTATACTACACCACACAGGAGAACTGACAGATGCTCTATACTACACCACACAGGAGAGCTGACAGATCCTCTATACTACACCACACAGGAGAGCTGACAGATCCTCTATACTACACCACACAGGAGAGCTGACAGATCCTCTATACTACACCACACAGGAGAGATGACAGATCCTCTATACTACACCACACAGGAGAACTGACAGCTCCTCTATACTACACCACACAGGAGAGCTGACAGCTCCTCTATACTACACCACACAGGAGAGCTGACAGATCCTCTATACTACACCACACAGGAGAACTGACAGCTCCTCTATACTACACCACACAGGAGAGCTGACAGCTCCTCTATACTACACCACACAGGAGAACGGACAGCTCCTCTATACTACACCACACAGGAGAGCGGACAGCTCCTCTATACTACACCACACAGGAGAGCTGACAGCTCCTCTACACCACACCACACAGGAGAGCTGACAGCTCCTCTATACTACACCACACAGGAGAGCTGACAGCTCCTCTATACTACACCACACAGGAGAGCGGACAGCTCCTCTATACTACACCACACAGGAGAACGGACAGCTCCTCTATACTACACCACACAGGAGAACGGACAGCTCCTCTATACTACACCACACAGGAGAGCTGACAGCTCCTCTATACTACACCACACAGGAGAACAGACAGCTCCTCTATACTACACCACACAGGAGAGCTGACAGCTCCTCTATACTACACCACACAGGAGAGCTGACAGCTCCTCTATACTACACCACACAGAAGAGCTGACAGATCCTCTATACTACACCACACAGGAGAACTGACAGCTCCTCTATACTACACCACACAGGAGAACAGACAGCTCCTCTATACTACACCACACAGGAGAGCTGACAGCTCCTCTATACTACACCACACAGGAGAGCTGACAGCTCCTCTATACTACACCACACAGGAGAGCTGACAGCTCCTCTATACTACACAGGAGAGCTGACAGATCCTCTATACTACACCACACAGAAGAGCTGACAGATCCTCTATACTACACCACACAGGAGAACTGACAGCTCCTCTATACTACACCACACAGGAGAGCTGACAGATCCTCTATACTACACCACACAGGAGAGCTGACAGATCCTCTATACTACACCACACAGGAGAACTGACAGCTCCTCTATACTACACCACACAGGAGAGCTGACAGCTCCTCTATACTACACCACACAGGAGAGCTGACAGCTCCTCTATACTACACCACAGGAGAGCTGACAGATCCTCTATACTACACCACACAGGAGAGCGGACAGCTCCTCTATACTACACCACACAGGAGAGCTGACAGATCCTCTATACTACACCACACAGGAGAGCTGACAGATCCTCTATACTACACCACACAGGAGAGCTGACAGATCCTCTATAATACACCACACAGGAGAGCTGACAGATCCTCTATAATACACCACACAGGAGAGCTGACAGATCCTCTATACTACACCACACAGGAGAGCTGACAGATCCTCTATACTACACCACACAGGAGAGCTGACAGATCCTCTATACTACACCACACAGGAGAGCTGACAGATCCTCTATACTACACCACACAGGAGAGCTGACAGATCATCTATACTACACCACACAGGAGAGCTGACAGATCCTCTATATTACACCACACAGAAGAGCTGACAGATCCTCTATACTACACCACACAGGAGAACAGACAGCTCCTCTATACTACACCACACAGGAGAGCTGACAGCTCCTCTATACTACACCACACAGGAGAACAGACAGCTCCTCTATACTACACCACACAGGAGAGCTGACAGCTCCTCTATACTACACAGGAGAGCTGACAGATCCTCTATACTACACCACACAGGAGAACTGACAGCTCCTCTATACTACACCACAAAGGAGAGCTGACAGATCCTCTATACTACACCACACCACACAGGAGAGCTGACAGATCCTCTATACTACACCACACAGGAGAGCTGACAGATCCTCTATACTACACCACACAGGAGAAATGACAGATCCTCTATACTACACCACACAGGAGAGCTGACAGCTCCTCTATACTACACCACACAGGAGAGCTGACAGATCCTCTATACTACACCACAGGAGAGCTGACAGCTCCTCTATACTACACCACACAGGAGAGCTGACAGATCCTCTATACTACACCACACAGGAGAGCTGACAGCTCCTCTATACCACCACACAGGAGAGCTGACAGATACTCTTTAATTAGACTAGCCAGATGTTCGTGTGTTATTGAGTCGATGTATTAAAGGGAAGGTGTCATGAACATTTTTTTTTTTTATAATATTGCTTTTAGTATGATATTAAAATATTTTTTATTTAATTGTGTTCTACTTTTTACTTTCTTTTACTTCTCTATGGGGGCTGCCATTTTATTTCCATCTCTGTAGGTGTCGATTAACGACACATACAGAAATGGAATGCGGCACATCCAACCCCATAGATAATGCGAACGGGAGCCGTTCCATTCACTGCAGTGTACGCCGTCTGTGTGGGAACAGCGCATGCGCCGCTCCCACACAGACCAAAAGGTCTTTGGCAGAGCGAAATACGGCGCCATTTTCATGTGGACCGGAAGCTGCTGCCGGACAGTAAGAGGACTATTTCCGGCCGCGGCTTCCGGCCATATGTTCAAGGAAGCGAAGACGCAAGAACTAGGAGCGAAGGCGGCAGGAGCAGGTAAGTTATGTTTGTGTATATTATGTTCGTGTTATACTGTCTGCTGAGCCCTGTATCTAATCCTCCTACACTGTGCAGTCGCTCAGAAAAGGGTGGCACACAGTGTAGGAGATTTGAAGATTCAACCCCCTCCTTCTCCTGGCACTAGCCAGAATAAGGGAGGGGGGATTGTGTGAGGACACAAGAGCGAGTGTGTCTACCCCAAATTTGCAGCATAAAGCAATGAGGTTGCTTTACCACATTGACCATGCTGCAATTTTGGGATCTGCTCCCTCTAGTGGCCAGCACATGGAAATGTTATAAATTAGAATCTAATTTATAATATTTCCTGACTTGTGAAAAAAAATACAAAATTAAAACAATGTTTAATCACCTACATAATAATTGTTTAACTAAAAAGAAAAAAAAAAAAATTTTCTAGCGACACATTCCCTTTAAGATACACATACGATTATTAGAATAAAGATAAGACTTACATGGTCTCTGGTTATGCCCAACTATTGTTGACTTTTGGCGAAACATACTGCACTTTGTCTCAAACGCTCGGTCTATAAAATGCCCCTCCACTATGCAATGGGGTTTATTTGGCATACTACGTCCCTCCATGACCCCTATCCCGAACAATCGCAAAAAACTACTATATTATGTCTCTGCGGCTGCTAGAAAAGCGACACTTTAGGTTTGGATAAACAATACACCCCCCACACATGGTATTTTTCTAGAAAAACGATCATATCTCTTCAGAATGGATTGGGTGGAAACCTCCGTTCGTAAAGAGCACAAAACTGAAAACTTTTTTAAGTAATGGGAGAACTTTATACCTCTCCTACCACTTTATATAAAACAAAAACGAATGGCATGCTTTGGTTCCACAACTTAGTATCTGGAACATCAACTGACTGGTGTGGCACCGATCACAATGATTCCTTAATCTCCGTAATGCATCATGAGGACAATGGGAGATACACGCGTCCATCCCCATCCCTCTATCCTCTCCTTCTCCATTTTCTTATGTATTATTTAGAATGTTTTATGTCCTATGATTCAGTGAATTTTGACACTTCTTCATTTTGTTTTTGGGGCAAAATCTGAGCCAATTATCGCTTTATCAATGATCATTTGATGTATACTGTGCAATGTGTACAACAACAGTATAAGTGTTCAGAGATGTATTTGCCATGGGACATCTTGTTGAGCCTTTGTTTGCTTGTTTGTAAAGTTTGCAAAATAAAAATAGTTGTTTAAAAAAAAAAAAAAAAAAAAAAAAAAAAAGGAGTTAGGCCTCATGCACACGACCGTGCTCGTAATTACGACTCGTAATTACGAGCACGGCCGGCCGGCCGCTTTTGCGAGCCGTGCTGCCATTATAAAGTATAGCAGCACAGCCCGTAAAATAGAAAAATAGAACATGTTCTATTTTTTTAACGGCACGGGCACCTTCCCGTGAGAAAACGGGAAGGTACCGTGGCTAACAGAAGTATATGAGCCCGTTATTGCGGGTCGTAAATTACGACCCGCAATAACGGGTGTTTTTACGGTCGTGTGCATGAGGCCTTAGGCTATGTTCACACGGAGTATTTTGCAGGAGGAATATCTGCCTCAAAATTCCGTTTGGAAGTTTGAGGCAGATTTTCCTCTCCCTGCACGCCGATTTTCGCTGAGTTTTTCGCCCGCGGCCATTGAGCGCCGCGGGCATAAAACACCGCGAAATACGCTTTCTCTGCCTCCCATTGAAGTCAATGGGAGGTCAGAGGCAGAAACGCCCGAAGATAGTGCATGTCGCTTCTTTTTCCCGCGAGGCAGTTTTACTGCACGCGGGAAAAAGACGCCGACGCCTCCCATTGAAATCAATAAGAGGCATTTTCGGACCGTTTTTGCCGAGTTTTGCAACGCGGTTTCCGTGTCAAAAAACTCGTCAAAATACTCTGTGTGAACATAGCCTAAAGATAAGACTTTAGTATCTGTGAAAAGCAACTTCTAGGAAACAAAGTATTTTATTTATCATATGCAGAGCAAAAACGAACTGAAAAACTAATAAACAGAAAAACATACATTCCCTGCTCCACATAACCTCCCTGTAACTCAACTCACTCACCGTCAGCCGTGAAGTTCACACATCGAATCGGTTCTTGTGTAGTCGGGTCTATTTCGGGATCCATGCACACATATGTTTAAGGATTAAGGAAGACGAGTGGTAAAACTTTCTTGTACATAAATGATTAACAAATGTAAAGAGAATTCCCAAACCCCAGACCAGAAAATCATACATAGTGAGTGCAGCTCTGGAGTATAACACAGGATAAGTAATGTAATGTATGTACACAGTGACTCCACCAGCAGAATAGTGAGTACAGCTCTGGAGTATAATACAGGATGTAACTCAGGATCAGTACAGGATAAGTAATGTGATGTATGTACACAGTGACCCCACCAGCAGAATAGTGAGTGCAGCTCTGGAGTATAATACAGGATGTAACTCAGGATCTGTACAGGATAAGTAATGCCATGTATGTACACAGTGACTCCACCAGCAGAATAGAGAGTGCAGCTCTGGAGTATAATACAGGATGTAACTCAGGATCAGTACAGGATAAGTAATGTAATGTATGTACACAGTGACTCCACCAGCAGAATAGTGAGTGCAGCTCTGGAGTATAATACAGGATGTAACTCAGGATCAGTACAGGATAAGTAATGTATGTACACAGTGACTCCACCAGCAGAATAGTGAGTGCAGCTCTGGAGTATAATACAGGATGTAACTCAGGATCAGTACAGGATAAGTAATGTAATGTATGTACACAGTGACTCCACCAGCAGAATAGGGAGTGCAGCTCTGGAGTATAATACAGGCTGTAACTCAGGATCAGTACAGGATAAGTAATGTAATGTATGTACACAGTGACTCCACCAGCAGAATAGTGAGTGCAGCTCTGGAGTATAATACAGGATGTAACTCAGGATCAGTACAGGATAAGTAATGTAATGTATGTACACAGTGACTCCACCAGCAGAATAGTGAGTGCAGCTCTGGAGTATAATACAGGATATAACTCAGGATCAGTACAGGATAAGTAATGTAATGTATGTACACAGTGATTCCACCAGCAGAATAGTGAGTGCAGATCTGGAGTATAAGGCTATGTTCACACGGGGTCTTTTGCCGAGTTTTTTTACGCGGAAACCGCGTCGCAAAACTCAGCAGAAACGGCCCGAGAACGCCTCCCATTGATTTCAATGGGAGGCGTCGGCGTCTTTTTCCCGCGAGCAGTAAAACTGCCTCGCAGGAAAAAGAAGCGACATGCCCTATCTTCGGGCGCTTCCGCCTCCGACCTCCCATTGACTTCAATGGGAGGCAGGAGAAAGCGTGTTTTATGCCCGCGGCGCTCAATGGCCGCGGGCGAAAAACGGCGCGATAATTGCTGTTCACACGGAGTATTTTGGGGGAGGAATATCTGCCTCAAAATTCCGTTTGGAACTTTGAGGCAGATATTCCTCCCCCAAAATACTCCGTGTGAACATAGCCTACAGGAAATAACTCAGGATCAGTACAGGATAAGTAATGTAATGTATGTACACAGTGACTCCACCAGCAGAATAGTGAGTGCAGCTCTGGAGTATAATACAGGATGTAACTCAGGATCAGTACAGGATAAGTAATGTAATGTATGTACACAGTGACTCCACCAGCAGAATAGCGAGTGCAGCTCTGGAGTATAATACAGGCTGTAACTCAGGATCAGTACAGGATAAGTAATGTAATGTATGTACACAGTGACTCCACCAGCAGAATAGTGAGTGCAGCTCTGGAGTATAATACAGGATGTAACTCAGGATCAGTACAGGATAAGTAATGTATGTACACAGTGACTCCACCAGCAGAATAGTGAGTGCAGCTCTGAAGTATAATACAGGATGTAACTCAGGATCAGTACAGAATAAGTAATGTAATGTATGTACACAGTGACTCCACCAGCAGAATAGTGAGTGCAGCTCTGGAGTATAATACAGGATGTAACTCAGGATCAGTACAGGATAAGTAATGTAATGTATGTACACAGAGACTCCACCAGCAGAATAGTGAGTGCAGCTCTGGAGTATAGTAAAGGATGTAAGTCAAGATCGGTTACAGGGTTTCTACGTGTGTTTGTACCCTAAAGATTACTATGGCGACATTTGGTTGTACATGAATTGTGGTAAATCACAAGATCAACTCAACATCACGGTTTCAGGGTCGGTCTCTTATTGACGGTCTCTTGTGAATTCCTGTCCCATAAAAGACACTGAGGTGGAATTCTTCAAATTTAACTCCTTTCGTGTGCAACCAAATGTCGCCGTGTAGTCCTAGTCTACAGGATATTATATTTTTAGCCCATAGAATCCTACAGGGATGTTACAGTACATGTTTCTATACCTTGTTAACCGGAAAGACACATATACCTGCAAGTACAGTAACTATATGGTGTGAACCAAGCCAAACGTCTACAGGGAGAATAAGAAATGTGCATAATTGAAATCACAGCCGTGACAACCGCACCTCAAAACATGGCGGATAACATACCAGCCGAAACCATGGTAACTGCTTGAAACGATCACTGACCTGGAGGAGAGGGGGGAATCTGAGAATAGAAAGTAGCAGAAAATATACAGCGTGCATTTTATGCCACGTGACGCACAATGCGGGAGATTTACCAAAACTGGTTCAAAATTAATAGTGGAGCAGTTGCTCGTAGCAACCAATCAGGCCAATACTTTCATTTACCTCTGAGAAAGAAAAGGTGCCATCTGATTGGTTGCTATGGGCAACTTCTCCACTTTTCCTTTTGCACCAATCAGATGTCCCCTTTCCTTTCTCAGAGCAAAATGAAAGCAGTGACCTGATTGGTTGCTATGGGCAACTGCTTCCGTTTTCCTTTTGCAGCAGATGTGATCAATTTCGTTCATTGCGTCTGTAAATAACGCAGAACATTAATAATGATTATATAACATCATACAATATAATTTACAATAATACAGAGGACACTACACTAGGACAACGCCGACATTGCAATCATCACTAGGACTTGCTGCGACTTGTAGTTCCACAGCCTCTCCCCTCACATATGACATATCCCCCTCGTAGATCAGGATATTGTCCCAGACGCAGCTCATCACATTTCTGGATCCCGTCGTTGGCGGCCACACACAGAAAACAGAACCAGAACCCGGACATCAGTGATAGCCAACGCTGAGAGGTCGCCATCTTGTGAGGGGCAATACAACAATCCCGTCAGAGAAGTGCCGCCGCGGTCACGTGACGTAGCGTGCATTACGTTTTCCGGGCGCCATATTGAGTGTGGCAAAATAGAGCAAAAGAAGTGGGAAAAAATAGGGGATTTCTGTGACGGCAACAAGTGGGTAAGACGGGATAATTGTCTCGTGTTTTCTGTAATTATGTATCGATTTGTTTTTTTTGGGAAGTTTATTTTTTGTATTTTTTATTATATTTTGTTTCTATAATTTTTATTATTTTGTTAGTTTTATTTATTTTTTTACATACCTGTTGTATTTATTTCATCTATTTCCTTATTTTATGATTTTATATATGTTTCCGGGTATTTTTATAAAATTATTTCCAAAGTATACAACCTGTATCTAAAAAAAAAAAAAAAGGAGGGGTCCTGGAACAATAAAATGAAAAATTACAGTGCAGGTAGAGAACTTATATTTAAAAAAATGTTCAGGCTGTTACTGATTAATGATTAGCAAACTGCGTCAGAATCAGCACCAAAAAACGTGCGAAATCAATCCCCATTGATTTTAATGGCAGGCAAAGGCGTTTTTGTTTCCCGGACGACGTTTCGGCGCTCATGAAAAAAAATAAAGCAGCATGACCTCTTGTTTAAATCAATGGGAGGCAGAAAAAAAATGCAGCTCTAGCTTCTGAGCGTTTTTCGCAGCGTTTTTTGCATTAGCTTGAAAGGCCACAAGGGGGGGGGGGGGGGGTGGAAAAAAAAAAAAGCGCAGGCAGTTCAAAATGTGCCTCAAAATTCCAGGAGGAATTCTGAGACACATTTTTTCTGCATTCAAAAAAAACTCAGTGTGAACAGGACCTAAGGCTACATTCACACGAGCGTGGGCAACCTCGGACGTGGAAAACTGCAGTTTTTCATGTTCGAGGTGCACCTGCGCGAAACGCGTTATCACGGATCGTCCATAGACTAGAGTATGAAGAGATGCGTGAAAACGCAGGAAAATAGGACATGTTGTATTTTTTTTACGGACCCTTCACCCGCTCCATTAAAACAACGACTGTGTGAACGGCCCCATTGAAATACATGTGTCCGTGTGACGGCCGTTGTTTTAACGGCCCTCCCACGGACGAGTTACACGCTCGTCTGAATGAGCCCTGAGTGTATGTTCTCCTTCCTGATCAGCAGTAAAAATAAAAGTAATGGAGTAATATGTTATCTATAGTATAATTCAGCATCATCACATGATAGGATTAGATACACTGGCTCAGCAGACAGTATCACACATGATAGGATTAGATACAGTGGCTCAGCAGACAGTATCACACATGATAGGATTAGATACACTGGCTCAGCAGACAGTATCACACATGATAGGATTAGATACAGCAGCTCAGCAGACAGTATCACACATGATAGGATTAGATACACTGGCTCAGCAGACAGTATCACACATGATAAGATTAGATACAGGGCTCAGCAGACAGCATCACACATGATAGGATTAGATACACAGCTCAGCAGACTGTATCACACATGATACGATTAGATACACAGCTCAGCAGGCAGTATCACGCATGATAGGTTTAGATACACAGCTCAGCAGACAGTATCACACATAAGATTAGATACACAGCTCAGCAGGCAGTATCACGCATGATATGTTTAGATACACAGCTCAGCAGACAGTATCACACATGATAAGATTAGATACACAGCTCAGCAGACAGTATCACACATGATAGGATTAGATACAGAGCTCATCACACAGTATCACACATGATAAGATTAGATACACTGGCTCAGCAGACAGTATCACACATGATATGTTTAGATACACAGCTCAGCAGACAATAGCACACATGATAAGATTAGATACAGGGCTCAGCAGACAGCATCACACATGATAGGATTAGATACACAGCTCAGCAGACAGTATCACACATGATAGGATTAGATACAGCAGCTCAGCAGACAGTATCACACATGATACCATTAGATACACAGCTCAGCAGGCAGTATCACACATGATAGGATTAGATACAGCAGCTCAGCAGACAGTATCACACATGATAAGATTAGATACACACGGGTAAACGACATAGAATCCCAAGCTCAGACATGCTCTCGTCTGTTACGGCGGGTGGCTTAGCTGTCCCAGACATTTACCGGTACTACCTGGCGGTTCATTTGAGAAGGATCCCATGCTGGACCTCACTAAGGGCATATAATAAATGGACTGAGATTGAGAAATTATGGATCGCACCTACACACCCGAATGCTTTGTTGTGGTCTGGAACGGCGGACACCCTGACGATCCCCCTCCTACACTCAATGACGTTCACTAGGAATATTTGGAGGATATCTAAAGCGAAGTACGCTTTGTCTTCCTCAAAATCCCTAATGACACCCTTCCTTTATAATCCTTCCTTACCTGTGAGCCTTACTACAAAAATGTCCCAGCCATGGTCGAGAGCCGGTTTATTTTACTTTGCTGACATAGTAGACCCCTGTCAACGAACGATTCTACCGTTCTCGACGTTGCAAGCTAAATATAACTTACCAAACAATTCCTACTACAGTTATATGCAAATCACACATTTTGCTGACTCTCTGCGAGCGGAACCGTGTTTTTCTAAACCCACAGCCTTTGAAACGATCTGTAAAACGACTGTCTCAACTAGGGGGTTAATATCAGGGATATATGCTATTCTGGCTGATTCGCCTCTTCAGGAGACGGCCAGACATGGATATGTGGCCAGGTGGGAGGCATACCTGGGCAGGGAGCTCCCCATGTCGCTGTGGCAAATCATCTGGTCCCAGGCAGCGAAATCATCTCTATGTGCGGCTTATAAAGAAAACCAATATAAGATTTTGATGCATTGGTATCATACGCCGGAATTCCTCCATCGCATTTTCCCTTTGGTATCGGATAGGTGTTGGAGATGTCGCAGCGACGTGGGGTCACTTCCTCATATCTTTTGGGACTGTCAACTAATAAGACCCTTCTGGAGGGAAGTTGGAGGCCTTATTCAGGGGGTTTTGGGGGCTAGACCCCCGAGGCAAGCTTTGACCTATCTTCTAAATGTGCCACCGAAGGGATGGGGGAAGGTCCAGTCCCGATTGCTTCTTCATATACTTACAGCTGCGAAGTGTCTTATTGCGGGCAATTGGAAACGCAATACTCCGCCTACGTTAAATGCCCTTCATAACAGAATTAGGGAGGTCAAGAGAATGGAATCACTGACGGCCTCATTGAATAATTGCGTAGATCGCTTTACAAGTGTGTGGAAGTTCTGGGACATGTATGACTCCTCTAGACCACCATGATAGAGACTATTGCTCTCAAAGTACACTTAGGGTATGTGCACACACACTAATTACGTCCGTTACATACGGACGTATTTCGGCCGCAAGTTCCGGACCGAACTCAGTGCAGGGAGCCGGGCTCCTAGCATCATACTTATGTACGACGCTAGGAGTCCCTGCCTCGCTGCCGGACAACTGTCCCATACTGTAATCATGTTTTCAGTACGTGACAGTTGTCCTGCAGCGAGGCAGGGACTCCTAGCATCGTACATAAGTATGATGTTAGGAGCCCGGCTCCCTGCACTGTGTTCGGTCCGGTACTTGCGGCCGAAATACGTCCGTATAATACGGACGTAATTAGTGTGTGTGCACATACCCTTAGGCCTAATGTATAGAATAGGATAACTCCTGGGATCCACCTTTACCTTCCCTTCTACTTACCCTAGTGTATCTGTCTATTGTCATGTTATTATTGTTGGAATCTTTTCTTATCTCGTGTAGGCGGTGGATGCAGACGTGAAATAGCATTAAGCTAAGCTTCGTATTTCTTACTGCATATTCCGAGCGGACAATAGCCTCATCAATGTTTTCATAATATATAAATAGATCTTAGATAGTCCGCCCATTGAGTCCTAGTACTACACTGTGGTAATATTGTGTTGACCTATGTATGGACGATCAATGTAATGTACAAATTTTTCTTTTATTCACCCACTTTGTGCCTGCACGTCTGTATTTGCTATTGTTTTTTTTTTTTGTTTCCATGTTGATGCAAATGAAAATAAAAATATATAATTATAAAAAAAAAAAGATTAGATACACAGCTCAGCAGGCAGTATCACACATAAGATTAGATACACAGCTCAGCAGGCAGTATCATGCATGATATGTTTAGATACACAGCTCAGCAGACAGTATCACACATGATAAGATTAGATACACAGCTCAGCAGGCAGTATCACGCATGATATGTTTAGATACACAGCTCAGCAGACAGTATCACACATGATAAGATTAGACACACAGCTCAGCAGGCAGTATCACGCATGATATGTTTAGATACACAGCTCCGCAGACAGTATCACAAATTATATTCTTAGATACACCGGCTCAGCAGACATTATGTAAAGGATATTTTTAGCGATCCCTTTTTTATCAATTATCAGGGACGGGTACCTCAGGGATCAGGGCCGGTGCCAGTGTTTGTGAAGTCTGCGGGTTGCACAGGACATATAAACTGCTCCTGCTGAAGGGGGCGCCACAGATGTCCTGGCACCCGAGGCTTGTGAACACCATCGGGGGAATTTACTTATGTGTGGAGCTGCTATTGGTCACCGTATTTTGGTATTACTGTGCGGTATTTATGTTGCGTGGCGGTTCTATTTAGGCACTGTACAGTATATTATTTGTGCAGTGTAAGTTGGTGGCGACATTGTATAACATTGTTACTTTATTATCTGTAAGTAAGTGATACTTTCCCGGCTTCTAGTACTGTTATGTACGCAGCACACTGTATGGCACTAATTAGGCGCTGTATGGTGAGTTTATTTATACGCTGAATGATGGTACAACATATGGGAGGGGGGGCAACAGAATGGACTGCACAGGGCACCACCCAATGTTGGGGGTTGTGGTACTTACCTGTTTCCTATTTTGGGTTTCTTAGGGCATGTTCACACACAAACTCAAAAACGTCTGAAAGTACGGAGCTGTGTTCAAGGGAAAACCGCTCCTGATTTTCAGACGTTTTTTAAGCCAGTCGCGTTTTTCACTGCGTTTTTACGACCGTTTTGGGAGCTGTTTTTCTATAGAGTCTATGAAAAACGTCTCCAAAAACGGCTAAAGAAGTGACATGCACTTCTTTTTCGCTCCTTTTTTTTCTGCGGCTGTTTTCAAAAACGGAACAGAACACCGTTTTTCCCATTGCAATCAATGGGCAGATGTTTGGAGGCGTTCCGCTTCCGATTTTTCAGCCGTTTTTCGGGACGTTTACGGTCCGAAAAACGTCTGAAAACACTACGTGTGAACTAGTTATATGAATTATTGCATAAAAAATAAAATGTAGTGACAAACGTAAAAGAAGCGAAATGACACAGAGAAAGAGGTCAGATCAATGAAAAGCCGGCAATCAGGTAAACCGAGAACTGCAGACGCCGAATCTCCAAACTTTATATCAGGACCCATAAAAAAGAAGCTTCCAGGAAATTCTTCAGTGAATTAGATGATAAAACATAAAATTAGTTATAGGGTAAGCACTTTTATCCCTGACAGCCGGTAATGATAATGCGTCAGCCATTCAATCAAAATGAAACTCGGAGAACGGTGCCGGAAAATAAACACCTTCAGCGCTGCGACTCTCAAGATGTGATGGGGGAGGGGAGCACTTGGGGGACCCCTGCGGATTTATAGATCTAGATCTGGGATATACTATACACATGTATACATGTCAACAATGGCGATGGTGACATCATCGCGGCTCGACAGTCCAGGGAATCTGTGGGTTGCCCATGTTAGGTGTCATTAAAGTGGAAACCAATTTATTTCAAGGGGCGCTTCAATGCGCCTCAAACTAAACTTTACCCTGACCTCAAGCACAGTGGGCTCCCCGGCATCTGCTCAGGCGTGCCAGGTGATGCCTAAAACATTGCTGGTGCTGTATAGAGGTGCAGAGACTTGTAGGGTCTATGCATGTGGTAAGGGCATATTCACACAGTGCACATTTTTGGTGCAGTTTTTGAAGCCAGAAGCAGATTTTAAAAAAAAGAGAGAAAAAGTAAAAGCTTTCCTATTTACTTCCCCCCTTATTTTACTATCCACTCCGAGTTACGGCTTCAAAAACTGCACCAAAACTGCAGTGTGTGAATAAGGCCTAAGTCTGATCAGTCACCTCACATATTCCACTACAAATTTCGGCATAAGATTGGCCGCAGGGAATTCCGGGTGTAAAACCACGCCAAATTGTGGTACAGTTTTTCGCCCGGAATATCTGAAGCGGAGAACCGCATTATTAGCCGTCCTCCTGGGATAACGTTTCATCCCAGGAGACCGCTGCATGCTTGTGATTGGCTGCAGCAGTGACATGGGATGAAACGTAAGGTGTTTTTTTTTTTTCTCAGTTGCGATTTTTGCGGCATAATCGCTGCGATTCCGCCGCAAAAATCGCAACACTTGTCTGTTTGTTGCAGGTTTTAAATCTCCATTGACTTCAATGGGGGAAAACTCGCAACAATATACCGGTGATTCCGCAACCACAGTTGACATGCTACGGCTTAAAAAAACGCACCGCGGGTCAATTTGTGTGCGGAATCTCCGCATATCACGCACGCAGCGTGTGGATGAGATTTTTTGAAATCTCATCCACTCCTCTGCTACTGTATTATGCTGCAGATTATCCGCAACAAAATAGGTTGTGGAAAATCTCCAGTATTTGCGCCACGCGTGGACTAGCCCTTGATATTACGTTTTTTAAACGTTTTCTTTTTAAGGTGCATTTTTTACGTTTTGATGCAGAAACAGGAGTGGATTTTATGCTGCGTATTTTTTTTTTTAGAAACCAGTCAGATAAAATTCTGAGACGGAAACGCAAGATAAATTGACATGATGCAAATTTTAACATTTGCATCGCAAGTAAATTTACATGCGGAATAATTCTATATTGTGTAGATGAGATGAACTGAAATCTCATTTACTTTGCTGGCGCTGTATTACGCTGCCGATTTGCCTAAGAAATATCTGCGCAGCAACTCCGCACCGTGTGCATGTGGTCATATACATATAGAGACGTCCAGACGCATTGTTGTTTGCTGCAAAAGTGAGATTTCTGGACCATTGGGTGCCGGATTAAAGGAATTTAACTTTTTTTTTCTATAAAACTTAGAGGTGACAGGAAAGTTGTCCTTTTAAAGCTTTCAGTTATTTTTGCCCATAAAGTTAATTTACTCGAGTCCTGCGTGTCAAGGACGGCGCTGCAGACTGGATAACGCGTCGTTGTAACTCATCGGGTTATAGGTCATAAATCCCAACGTTTACAAGATCACTTTTATCACGGCGCCATGTCCTGTCCTGACCCTCCCAACATTTCTCCATTACCTCTTCACCGCCAGCGCTGCGCCATTGCTGTAATCTATCAGGTTTACTCTTGTGAAGCGGAGCAGCAGCTCTCCCCGGGCTTTACTGCAGCGCGCTCTCCCTTCTGATGTTGACAGAAAACAGCGTGTCGCTGAAATCCGCAATTTTCTTTAAACTTGTTGAGTGGCAGCGTTGGTGGAGCGAAGATTCATTCTGTCTGTAGTTGTAGAGGAATCAAAGACGCGCTGCAGCACTTTTATTTGCTGGGAAATGCACTTCGGGGATTAATGTTACGTAGTTTGAAAAAAGACAGCGGTCCGTCAGGTTCAATAAATTACCCGTCATGTTACAGGGATCATTGTAATAAGTTCAAGAACATCAGCTGTCTTGATTTTTAGTCTGTTCCCATTCACTGACAGCAAACAGAGATGTTAAAATAGGTGAGGATTTGAAACACAAAGTATATTAGAAAGTTGCAGAGCTTCATAATACAATTATTACCCTGTATTAACATATTACTGGTACTGAACGATCCCTTTAAAGAGCATTTAAACCCTAAGGCCTGATTTACACGAGCGTGTGCGTTTTGCGCACGCAAAAAACACGGCGTTTTGCGTGCGCAAAATGCACTTAACAGCTGCGTGTGTCATCAGTGTATGATGCGCGGCTGCGTGATTTTCGCGCAGCCGCCATCATTATGACACTCCATTTGGATGTTTTGTAGCACGTGGTGCTTTTCTGTTTACATTCAGAGTTTGACAGCTGCTGCGCGAATCACGCAGTTCGCACGGAAGTGCTTCCGTGCGACCTGCGTGGTTTTCACGCACCCATTGACTTCAATGGGTGCGTGATGCGCGAAAAACGCTGAAGTATAGAACATGTCGTGAGTTTTATGCAGCGGACTCACACTGCGCAAAACCCACGGACTGTCTGCACTGCCCCATAGAGTAATATAGGAGCGTACGACACGCTTGAAAAGCATGTGCGTATATTACGCTCGTGTAAATGATGCCTAAGGGTATGTTCACACGCTTAACAAAATACAGCTGAAAATACGGCGCTGTTTTCAAAGGAAAACATCTCCTGATTTTCAGCCGTTTTTAAGCAACTCGCGTTTCTGGAGTTGTTTTTCTATAGAGTCAATAAAAAACGGCTCCAAAAAACGGCTCAAGAAGTGACATGCACTTCTTTTTACGAGGCGTTTTTTTACGCGACCGTTTTTGGCTGCGTAAAAAAAGCTCCATGGGAACCAAATGCCGTTTTTCCCATCATCCCCAATGCCTTTAGAACATCATAGCCACAGTGATCTAGTACAGTGACTTCCGAAGTGCCCCCATAACAGAGCCAGCCACCGTTCGCCCATAACAGTGCTAGCTACAGTCCCCCATAACTATAACAGCCCCAGTGCCTCTGGAACATCATAACCACACTGATCTAGAACAGTGACTTCCGCAGTGCCTCCACAACAGAGCCAGCCACAGTGCCCCCATACCAGAGCCAGCCACAGTGCCCCCATACCAGAACCAGCCACAGCGCCCCCATACCAGAGCCAGCCACAGTGCCCCCATACCAGAGCCAGCCACAGCGCCATCATACCAGAGCCAGCCACAGCGCCCCCATACCAGAGCCAGCCACAGCGCCCCCATACCAGAGCCAGCCACAGCGCCCCCATACCAGAGCCAGCTACAGCGCCCCCATACCAGAGCCAGCCACAGCGCCCCCATACCAGAGCCAGCCACAGCGGCCCCCATACCAGAGCCAGCCACAGCGGCCCCCATACCAGAGCCAGCCACAGCGGCCCCCATACCAGAGCCAGCCACAGCGGCCCCCATACCAGAGCCAGCCACAGCGGCCCCCATACCAGAGCCAGCCACAGCGGCCCCCATACCAGAGCCAGCCACAGCGGCCCCCATACCAGAGCCAGCCACAGAGGCCCCCATACCAGAGCCAGCCACAGAGGCCCCCATACCAGAGCCAGCCACAGAGGCCCCCATACCAGAGCCAGCCACAGAGGCCCCCATACCAGAGCCAGCCACAGAGGCCCCCATACCAGAGCCAGCCACAGAGGCCCCCATACCAGAGCCAGCCACAGCGGCCCCCATACCAGAGCCAGCCACAGCGGCCCCCATACCAGAGCCAGCCACAGCGGCCCCCATACCAGAGCCAGCCACAGCGGCCCCCATACCAGAGCCAGCCACAGAGGCCCCCATACCAGAGCCAGCCACAGCGGCCCCCATACCAGAGCCAGCCACAGCGGCCCCCATACCAGAGCCAGCCACAGCGCCATCATAACATAGTCAGTCACAGCACCCCATAACAAAGACAGCCACAGTGCCCCCATTACAGAGCCAGCCAAAGAGGATTGTGACAACGGCCAGGGGTTAGTATAAGCTTTTTTTTAATTCTCATTTGCAATTTTTACAGCGGAATTGCAGCTTTTCCGACGCAAAAGACGCAACATGGCTCTTTGTTGCGGGTTTTACCTCCCCATTGAATTCAATGAGAGGCAAAACCCTCAACAGAAAAGCAGCAATTCGACCACATAAACTGACATACTGCGGTTTTAAAAAACGCACCGCAGGATATGAATGTTTTTTCAGCGGATTTTTTCCGCTGTGTGTGGATGAGATCTCATCCACTCTGCTGCTACTGTAAAACGCTGCAGATTTTCCGCTGTGCGTGTTCCTACCCTAAACCTCTCCCCGAATATACTCTATGTATACATATATACAATTTTGGAGTGCGCTTCCCCTTTAAATGCAGCATCTATGTCATTTGCATACAAGTAATTGGCAGGTACTAGGAGGAGAAGGATCGGCGCGTTGGCTCCACTTCCTGTTTATCAACCTCTCTACCTGCGCCTGCTGTTACCTTTGAGTTTGATGTCACTTTGTTACTTTTAAATAAAGTTGGAGAAAGAAAAAAAAAAAAGAAGCAGCCCAGACCCAAAGTGCAGCAGCTGCCACAAGCTGGGAGTGATTGGAGATTGCTGGGAGTGAGGTATGTGCCAAGCTGGAGACCCTGGCACTCCGCTGCCCTCCCCCTGTCACCCCTGCCCCGTCCAGGTGTATTCCCCCCCCCCCCTGTCTCAGGTGACCCCACCACGCCCTGCTCGCCCGGGAACCTGGATACAGAGCAGCAGGAAGTGACTGGAGCCTGAGATTCCCATATAAATAGACACAAATTTAAACCCTATTTGCATCTCGTTTGCGGTACGCAGCGGGCGCTTTGCGGCTTAATTCTTTAGTTGTTCCGAAATGTTCCTTTTAATCCAAAGCCGATGGTTCCTGAAAGCAGGACGTTGCGAAACGATCAAAGGACTACAGAGACATCATGTGATTACACGATGGGAGTTACAGTGTTATGTAAATAAAGCTGAATCATTGTATCAGGAAAAGTTCTGCTACTTTCTAAGGCGCCGTTCACATCTGCGGATCGGCGGATCAGTCACGTGACTTTAGTGCGGTCCGTCAGGTTGTGGTTCCGTCATGGTGTCGCCCTTAATGCTGCGCTATTTTTTCCCGTTTTTTTTTTTTTACTAAGGCCTTACTCACACAAGCGTATTTCAGATCTGCGTGCTGTCCGTTTTTTTTCCTGGGCGCCACACAAACCTATGAAAATCAATGGGACTATTCACACTGGCGTTGTTTTTCACGCAGCGCGTTTCTGCTGAATGTCCTATTTTGCTGCGTTTTTGCGCACCACGCAGCCCATTAAAGTCAATGAGTGCGTGAAAAAGCCAGACAGCACAGGGACGTCATCCATGTGCTGTCCGTGATTCACACAACACTTGCTAAAGAATAATTATTTTTTTTTTTAAAAAGACCTGTTTTTTCTTTTTTTTGCTGACGTAACAAACGTGCGTATAAATCGCAGACACGCACCGTACACGGATGTCACACGGAACTGCAACGCACGAAAACGCTGCATTTTTTTTACGTGCGCAAAATGTACACTTTCGTGTGAAAAAGGCCTAAATCTGCGACGGAGCCTCCAACACCGATGTAAACAGAGCCTAATGTAATTTGGGTATCCATTCCTCAAGATCTCTGATTGCTGTCAGTTCATGGAATGATGTACAGATGTAAGGCCACGTTCACACGGGGGATTCCGGAGGGTAAAGAAATCAGAAGCGGACTTCAAGGGAAATTCACGCATTTCTTATGGATTTTTGCCGCAGATTTTCATTAATGTTCCACAGATGACGGATTATTCCCGTTCGGTGGGGCCTGATCCGCATGTGGAAATGTCACTTATTGCCCAAATTTTTAATTCTGTTGCCATTTGAATGAGAACACATGGTTTTTATTGAAAGCAAGGAGAAGTTTTATCGGTGGTTTTGGCGCAGAATCCACGTGAAATTTCCGCCTTGTGAACGTGGCCTTACAGCGGAGGGTTTGCTTCAATTGTATCCAGTCTATACAATCCCCACCAAACTAGGCAGCCTGGACTCCAGACTGATACATTTTATCTGCACTGATACAATGTAGCAAACGATCAGCATAGGACAGAGATTTGTGCTGCTGATGTGTTTATCTGACAGAGGATTGTCTGGACCGGATGAAATTGTAGCAAATCCTCTGAGAAGTGTTAGGCCCCATGCACACGAACGTGTTTTTGCGGCCGCAGATTTGCGGGTAAATTGCGGTCCCATTCATTTCTATGGGCCCATGCACACGAATGTGGATTCCACGGTCCGTGCATTGCCCGGGAGCCTGGACCGCAAAAAGATAGAACGTCTTATTACGGCCGCATTTTGCGGTCCGGGCTCATTTAAATAAATGCACGCGGCCATGTGCACGGTCCATGATTTGCGGGTGGCCTGCGGATGACCCTCCGCGGCTGTCCGAGCTGCAAATCACGGGCTGTGCACACCACTACGGTCGTATTCATGGGCCCTTAGGTCTTCCCGGATTTTCACCCTCTATTTACTCTCAGGAAATAAGGCCAGTCTTGTTTTCTAGGAGTGATGCTTCTCACAGCTGAGGGTTTGCTACAATGTAAGACTGGATTCATACATTTAATGAAGTCTTTAAGTCTTTTAATGGCATTTTTGCAGCGTTTTTTAGTGTGGCCATACGGTACATTAAAGTCTAGAGTGAAATTTTAAAATGCACGACACACGACTGCGTTTTTGGTTTTGTGCTGTTTTTGAGGCAATTTTTTGGGTCAGTGGTCTTTTTTTTCCAAATGCAGCATCCTCTGGGGCGGGGGTTTCAGTCGTTTTTTTCTTACAGGCTTCTCTATAGGACAGCAGAAAAAAAGCACGTACAAAACAACACTGAGGGTCAGTTCACACGTAGCATAAATACTGTGGATTTTCCGCAACGGTTTTTGTTGTGAAGAATCGGCAGCATAATCCAGTAGCGGCAGAAGTGGAGGGGTTTTGAGCAAATCTCCGGCAAAATGATAAGTGGAAAAAACACTCCGAAATTTCCGAATTGAATTTTTAATGGGGAGGTAAAACCCACAACAAATAGCAGATTTTGCGGTGGAAAAACAGCCATTCCGCCGCAAAAAAACGCAACTCAGGAAAAAAAAATCTTATACTTACCCAGAATTCTGTGTTTCGTCACCCAGGCCGGCCTCCTGGGATGACGCTTCATCCCATGTGACCGCCGCTGCCAATCACAGGCTTCAGCGGTCAGATGGGCTAAAACATCATCCCAGGAGGCCGGGCTGCAGGACGTCAGAGGGTAAGTATGTGTTTTTTGGCCGGAATTCCCTGCGGTGACCGGGGCGTATACGTTGTATGCTTTTACGCAGCGTATCTGCCCTGTGTGAACACAGCCTAAATAAAAAACGCCACCAAAAAAAAGCGTTACTTTTTAATAATGCTTGTGTTTTTTGATTCAGTTTAAATTGCCAGGAGTGTGTGAAGGAGGCCTGTTCACATCGGCGTTGCGGGTTCCGTCGGGTTAACCCCTCAAGGGAAAGGCAAGCTGAAACCTTAGCTTCTGTTTCCCTCACCATTGATCTCAATGGTGACAGAAACGTTGCTTATGGTTTCCGTCTGTCACCGTTGTGACCGAGTTCGTTGTTCTTGACGGATCCAATAGCGTAGTCGACTGCGCTTTTGATTCCGTCAAAACGGATCCTCCTATAATAAACTGCTCAGAATGCAATTCCCTAATATGAGGCCGGAGCTTCACTTCGGAGGATCTTCCATTATCTTCTTAACATTGAGGCAGTCGCCAGCCGGGTCTAAAAAAGACGGTAATCCTCTGTGACCCCCATCTGTTCCCTGCAGTCGCCCAGATTTACCCCCAGTCATCATTTCCTGAATTTGGGTGTAAAATTGATCCTTCGAGATCGTAGGAATATATTGAGATTTTTTTTCTACTGTCTTAACATTTGACATTTATAAATGTCAGGTTTTATTGTATTCGCAGCTGTTTCCACGCCATGTCCTGTCTGAGTCTTTTTGGTATTTTTCATTATTAGCTTTTATTTATACTTTGTTTCAAGATCTCTGCTTGCTGTTAGTAAATAGAAATATTTGTTTTCGCATTCACAGCCAAAAAAACCACATAATGATTAGTTCATTTATTTCTGTTGCTTCTATAGCGCCATTATTTTCTGAGAAGTGTAATCACTAACGCCAATTGCACGCGACCGAGTGCCACTTGGGCCGTTTTTCACGGTATCCGAGTGGCTCACGATAGTTTTCACGGAGCCAATTACTTTAGCGGGTGAATCGGGTCGTAAAAACGGACCCGACTCTCTGATCTGTTGAAAAATAGGACATGTCCTATCTTTCCGTGGATCATGGATGGGACCCGGCCGGCGCACAACAGTCGTGTGCATCAGGGTCGTTTTACACCGGCCAATTGCCGATCAACGAGACACCTCATTAATCGGCGCTCAATTGCTCTTTTCACGAGGAGCAATGATCAGTAATGCATGGGGACGCGCGATTGTTAGGGTATGTGCACACGTAGTGACCAAAAACGTCGGAAAATACGGAGCAGTTTTCAGGCGAAAACAGCTCCTGATTTTCAGAAGTTTTTCTAGCAACTCGCGTATTTTACAGATGTTATTGGAGCTGTTTTTTAATGGAGTCAATGAAAAACGGCTCCAAAAACGTCCCAAGAAGTGTCCTGCACTTATTTTGATCAGCCGTCATTTTACGCGCCGTATTTTGACAGCGGCGCGTAAAATTAAGCCTCGTGGGAACAGAACATCGTAAAACCCATTGCAAGCAATGAGCAGATGTTTGTAGGCGTATTAGGGCCGTTTTTTCAGGCGTAATTCGAAGCGTAAAACGCCTGATCTACATCTGAAACCACTGCGTGTGAACATACCCTTACTCTGATCTCTCGTCCGGATGCATTAGCATCATGTCGGCAGCACGTCTCCCTGTTTACACACGGATATGTGCTGCCGACAATAATAATATTTTCTACTTCCTAAGGCTTTGTTCACATCTGCGTCAGGGCTCTGTTCTGACTTTCCGTCGGAACAGAGCCAACGGAAACCAGAGGTTGCCATTGATTTCAATGGTGACGTATATGGCGCCGATGGTTAACGCGTTTGTCTCAGCTGTGCAGGGGTTCCATCGTTTTGACTGAATCAATAGCGTAGTCGTAGTCAGTCAGGGCTCCGTTCCTGACGCAGATGTGAACGAAGCCTAAACGATACAATGAGCTGATGCACGAGCGTTTGCTCGTTCATCGGCTGATCGTTGCCCTGTTTAAACATCAGAAACGAACGGTTTATATGAGCGCTCCCGATCATTGGCCAGTCTAAAAGGACCTCAACTCCAGTCCCTGTCCCCAATTGCCTCACAATCTACCGTAATTTCCTTATCTCAGACACACAATGTCCTAGGAAGCTTTTTGACCTATCTGTATGTATTTTGTGTGTGGGAGGAAACTGGAGAACCCGGAGAAAACCCCCGAGAACATACAAACTCTATGCAGATGATGTCCTTGGCTGGATTCGAACCCTGGACCCCAGTGCTGAAGGCAACAGTACTGACCACCGCGCTGCCCCATTGTTACGATAGTGCAGATTTGTATTGATGGTAGTTTGGGCTGGACGACTGGCGCAGCGCTCAGATAATGCACCAGTATTAAAGGGTTAATTCCATCTTATAAAGTATATCGCTAAGATATGCAATCACTTTCTGATCGGTGGGTGTCCGACTGTTGGGACCCCCACCAATCCTAAGAGTGAAGAGGCTCCAGCGTTGCTTTAGTGTTGCCCTCTCTTCAAAGTTTCCCTTGTACAGCCAGTGGCCTGGAGCGCCGCTGTGCAGGGAAAAACAGTGAAGGGGCCCAAGCATTGCGCCCCTCCATTCTCCGGATCGATGAGGATCCCAGGGGTCGAACCTCCATCACCCCCATTGTATTAATATTTGACAATTTATACTAAACCTTTACTGATACATTGTAACAAGCCCAGCAGATGTGTTAACAGGGCTTGTTACAATGTAACAAGGTGGGGGCTTTATTTAAAGAGGCTCTGTCACCAGATTATCAAACCCCTATCTCCTATTGAATGTGATCGCCGCTGCAATATAGATAACAGCAAAGTGTTTTTTGTTTTTTTTAAAAAAACGATCATTTTTGCCCAAGTTATGAGCAATTTTATATTTATGCAAATGAGCTTTTCAAACGACAACTGGGCGTGTTTTCTCGTATTTCCAACTGGGCGTTGTGAATAGAAGTGTATGACGCTGACAAATCAGCATCATACACTTCTCATCGTTCCCATCCAGCTTCTTTCACTGCAGACACACAGCGTGACGTCACCCACAGGTCCTTCAACCTTGGCGTCGGAAGAGAGAAGAAACATCAGCTCCAGGCGTACAGTTGAATTTGCAGCAGCATCACCATGTGCAGGTAAGCATAGTAAACTCCCTAGAGACGAGCATATTAACCTTTTGGACACCTGGAGCCGATGTATCTTCTTTGTCTGACGACAAGGTTGAAGGACCTGTGGGTGACGTCACGCTGTGTGTCTGCAGTGAAAGAAGATGGGTGGGAACGATAAGTGTATGATGCTGATTTGTCAGCGTCATACACTTCTATTCACAACGCCCAGTTGGTAAAAACACAATACACGCCCAGTTGTCCATTGAAAAGCTCATTTGCATAAATATAAAATTGCTCATAACTTGGGCAAAAATGATAGTTTTTTAAAAAAAACAAAAAAACGTTACTGTTATACATTGCAGCGCCGATCACATTCAATAGGAGATAGGGATTTGATAATCTGGTGACAACCTCTTTAGAGGGGTATTCCCAGGATAGATATTTATCACCTGTCTACAGGATAGGTGAGAATTGTCTGATTCCTGGGGGCCCGCAATGCTGCAACCCACACAGAGACCCCCAGTTCCCGAGCCCCCCGTTCTCCTCACTGCACGACCGCAGTGAGAAGTTTTCGGAATGGTAGCATGCGCGGCGCCACTCTATTCAAAGTGTATGGGACTGGCAGAGACAGCCGAGTATAAAGCAGGAACAGGGGGCTCGGAAACTCTGTTCTAATTATTGGTGGGGCCCCCGCGATCAGGGACTTATCACCTGAGGATAGGTGATCAATGTAGATTCCGGGAATACCCCTTATTCTTTGTGAGTGTTTTCTATCGGGTATCCAGTCTAGATAATCCTCTTTGAGCAAAATACCTCAGCAGCTGAAATCTCCCTCCTGTCCTGATCATGTGCTGCTCACACAGCTGCATGGCTCATTACAGTGTATCAGAAGAGATTGTATGAGCAGAACTGGATCAGGACTCACAGCAAGCAGAGATCTTTAAATGGTGAGGAATTGAAACGCAAAGGGGCAGATTTATTATGGTCTTTGCACCTCAGTTCCGTAATTATTTTCTTGGCGCATATATTGTTGGCCAAATATATTAATGCGTGCGCCAGAAATAACATTGATTTGCGACATGCTTGCTACATCGGCTCGCATACTTCGAATATGGCCGTGGATTTGTTGAGTTGTGAAATGTGCCAGAATTATCACTTACATGCAGCAGTTTTTTGGCGTAAAATACTGGTCTAGAATTTACCAATTAATAGGTGGTGTACAGAAGGGAGAAGAGTCTAACATGCGCCAAATCTAGCAAACAGCGTGCGCGTCATTGAAAACGTTGGCGCATCTTCTAGTACGTGGTGAGCCTGCTCCATACTTCCCTTAACGGCTACCACCTACTAGTACGTGGTATGTCGTTAAGGGGTTAAAAAACGTATACTTTTTTGAAGGTAAAAAATGGACAGCAACATATACCGACGTATGAGTATACGCTAAACGTACGCGCTATAAAAAAAACGACAGACGCAAACAAAATAGTACACGTTTGTTTAATAAAACGTATACGCTCGGCGGATCGCACAAACGCAATGTAAATTCCTTGGCGCCATTGTTATTCCGCGCTGTTATTTTTTCGTGTAAAAAACAAAAACAAAAATCGCCACTCGCATGTCTCGTCAGTGGAATGATTGCGGACTGTCGGATTTGGCAGATTCCTTCCTTGGCATTTAACAGATATATTGCCAACATTTTGGCAGTTTTGATCATTTTATTTTTGTTTTCTAATTTTTTGGAAATTCTAGTGAACCTTGGAAAACTTTTCAGTTATTTATTTTTTGTTTCTTCGAATTGCATCGAATCACCAAATGTTAAACAACCGAGGGCCTCATGCATCTTGCGCAGGGACGGGCCTGGCTACCCCTGGGAACGAAATGCCGTTGTAACTTGGCCCCTTTTTCTATTCGATAGTTTAGCGAGGTCAATAAGTTGCTCGGGCCGGAGACGATTTAGAATTTTTTGTGGAACTTTATACTATTATTTTGGCAAATGGATATAATTGAGGGGCTTCTGCAATTTTGAACCCAGCAGGGAGCCTATGGGCAACATATGTCACTTTGTACCTATAGAGTGGCACACGTCGGAGGCCGTACACATTTATATAGCCGCGCTTTACTGTTTTTGTGCATTTTACTTACAGATTTCTTGTGTGGAGCTTCCGCTGCTGTGAAGATGCCAGAATTTCTTGATACCGGTAAATTCATTGTTCATTTTCTGCCATTGATAAACATGTTACTGTGCTTAGCGGGGGATGCGGCGCTGATGATGATCTTGTTTTAGGCACGGTCTCTATGGACAAGCAGAAGGTGCTGCAGATCACCGAACGCTTGCAAAGGAAACTGAAAGACAAGGGAGAGCTCTCGCACCATGACAAGTTGTGTATCCTGCGCGACACGCTGGCGAGCCCGCTGTTTAACCAGATCCTGACCGTGCAGCAATCAATCAAACAACTGAAGGAACAGGTGCGGTGATCTGTTATCGTCTTGTCATGATCCCCCCCTTCCCCCTCCCCAGGGTCTCTAGTCTTACCAGGACAGTATCCCGTTAAAATCACAAGTTTTTCATCTGCGTTGTATTAATCCCATTTATAAGGATGGCCTAGGTCACACTGAGTTTTTTGCAGGCAGTAAATTCTACCTGGAAAAATCGACTCAGTTTTTTGTTTTTTTTTGCTCCACAGTCATTTTTTGCCACGTTTTCCAAAAAACGTTGCGGCCATTCGGTGGTTAATTCCGTCTCCCATTGCGTTTAATGGGGTTTTCGATGGGAGGTGTTTTCGGCCTTTTTATGGTTTTCGAAGTGGCTTCCACGCGCCAAAAAACTCAGTGTGAACAGAGCCTAAAAGTCTTGTACTCTAGACCAAAGCTGCTTTCAAAATCCTGCTGTTGCCACTTGGAGTCTGTCAGCACTGTGCTGTCAGACACTCCCCTAACAGTGCATCACTTTGTTGTATAGTATCTAATTGGAACACTACACCACCCACTGTCTGACAGCCACTTGGGGTCAGGAAGTAATGTTTCTGTTCGGGTCTGGTTCCTACAATACAAGCGAGAGAACCAACCATACGGCATAATTCACCTATAGCACCCCCACTTTCCCACGAGATCAGTTAGGGTTCGAGGTTCACAGCTGGCCCCAGGACTTCGGTGCCTCTACCTAACACGGGGGTTAATTTTCTGGATAATGTCAGCGGAAGGGGAACCAAACAATAGGAGTTACTGTTGCTCTGGGTAACCTGTACTAAGATAATGACATAGGGTCAAGCAGTTCAGGGTTCAGTAACGGTGATGCAGCAGTGCTGGGTGCACGACACATAAGCTGTAGTCAGGAGGGTAGTCAGGCAATCCAGGGTTCGGTCAGAGTGATGTAGCAGAACCGAGTTTGCGGTACAGGGGATTTTCCAAGAGATTAATCAGGACAGAAACCATAAAGTTCAAGATCATGATAGCAAAACCAAGTTAGGGAACAAACTTTGATAACTGGCACTGATGCCAGCGTGTGGGTGATTTAAATAGAGCGCTGCCCGATATCCCTAGCCAGAGACTCATTGCGGCAGTGACCAGCAGGGAGAGACACGCAGGACCGTGGCAGAGTTATTACATTACAGTGTCTTTATTAGGACATTTTTTTTTGCCTTCATCTGGATCAATAGCATAAAATAATTGGTTTACCCCTTCCCATTCCTTTTTTCCACATCTCCTCACCTGCTTTAACTTGATGGACATGTCTGTTTTCAACCATACTATGTATTCATTTACCCAAGCGCAGAAGACTGCCAAACAGCATGGAATGTAAAATCTGCCAACCTGAGAGCTAACAGGAAGCCAGCAGAATTATGAATGCAGCTCTGAATGTGAATGGAGTGTAAGACTTGACAAAACTCAGGATCAGTGCAAGCAAAGAAGCGAATATGCAGATGTAGAAACTGAGCATTGATAGAGAATGACGCATCTCTGTCAAAACCCAAACGTCGGCCATTTTGTTCTTATCTTTATTTAGGCTGGGTTCACACAGTTTTTTTACGCGGAAACCGCGCCGCAAAACTCGTCAAAAACGGCCCTAAAATGCCTCCCATTGATTTCAATGGGAGGCAGGGGCAGTTTTCTCCTGCGAGCGGTCAAACCGCTTCGCGGGAAAAAGAAGCGACATGCCCTATCTTCGGGCGTTTACGCCTCTGACCTCAATGGGAGGCAGAGAAAGCGTATTTCGCAGCGTTTTATGGCTGCGGGCAAAAAACGCAGCGAAAATCGGCATGCAGGGAGAGGAAAGTCTGCTTCAAACTTCCAAAAGGAATTTTGAGGCAGAACTTCTGCCTGCAAAAAAACTCAGTGTGAACATAGCCTTATATATTTTTAGTTGTCTTTTTGTAATGCGACTGACAGTCCGATTACTGGTGACGCTGCCATATTGTGTAGATATGAACTGGGTTACACAATGGTTTGTGCTGGTTACCCCTATGAAGGACTAGTTACCCCTATGAAGGACTAGTTGGCAATAATCTAAACCTAGTAATGTCTTATTAACCGTATGAGATAAAGTTGGGAAAGAGAAAAACTCCGAATCTCTGCTACATATAAAATGTGAGAAATAATTCTTATGGATCCTGGAAATATTTCTATCGGTAATTGCAGCTTCTTAATGTGAATTTTCAGCTTTACTACTCGTAATGTGGATTTTAATTAATTTGACCGGGATCGATTGTATTTTTCTAGCTGAACCGCATGCCAGCCGACCGTTCTGCAGAATTTGATTTCACAAAGAAAGGCTTATTGGTATTTGAAGCCGACTCCTCTGCCCACTTGGGAAACAAGAGCAACTCTTTGTCCTTTGACAACTTCGTCTCGTCTAGATTTCCTCTTGTCGACCCTGATTCGGGCGCAGATGAGTTCACCAGAAAAATTCAGCAGATGGCCGAGGTGAGTGAGAGTCTGTCCGCGTTCCTTTCATTGTCCTGATAGTATCACATCCTGGAATAGAAAAAAAAATGGGGGAATCCGAAAAGAAAAAACAAAAACATAAAATCGAATGAAAGTTGTTTTTGATTTGATTCGCATTCTAGAAATCTATGACAACTGTTAGGCCCGATGCACGCGACCGTGGTGACTTGCGCTCCGCAAAACCGCGGCTCTGTTGTCTGTATTTGCGGTTTATATGTCCAAAGAAACCTTCCGTAGCGCATTCATCTGTCATCCGTATTCACAGATCCGCAAAAAAAAAAAAAGGAAGGCTGGAATTGATGTCACCAGTTTCTCCCATCCGCCTGAGTAGGTCACATGATCAGTTAAGTCTTTGGCGTCGCTTGGCAACGTATCCGTATTGCGGACTAAACACGGACGGCAACCCGTATGCCATCTGCAATTTTCCGTGCCTCGAATACTCACAGTAAAATGACACGTCCTGAGTTTTTGCGGCCCAGAGTCTAGGCCCCCATACGGATCTGTCAGAATTACAGTCGTGTGTATGGGGCCATATAAATGAATGGGTCCGTGTGCTATCTGCGAAATTGCGGACAGATCATGTACAAAAATCCACGGCCGTGTGCATTAGGCCTTATGTAAAACATCACATTTTCTTTTGCACCGAACAGATTTTTTTTATGGAATTTTGAAATAATAATAATTTATTATTATTATTATTGTATGTTTTTGTTGTTTTTTTTGTGTGCACCTTTTTTGAGGATTACTTTTGACAGATGACATTAAGACAGAAGACACATGCTTGCCTCTACTCAGGAAGATGTCATTAGATTGGAGTTACCAATTTCGGCAAGAAATATTTTGGGCCCACCAGAGGAAATTATTTTCTGTGCCCACATTCCAGCTACACGTGTGGATGCGCATTATTAATTGCATTATAAAATGTCTTTTAAAAAATTACACATAAAAAAAACGGCCATAGGTTGTTTTTTTGTTGAAACCAGAACAGTAAAAAAAAACAAAAACAACCAACATAAAGAATAGTAAATGATCTGCTCCATCTTTACCTGCAGAACCTCGTGGACCATCGTATGGCTCCATTATCGTCTCAGAATCTGTGACCACCAATGGATCCTCTGGTCCCTTCACACCACAGATACTGGCCGAGAGAATGTGTTTTTGCTCCGTAGATCCCTTTAATAGCCAGGAATAGAGTTCTTAGGCATTAATATAACTCCTGTCACCCCGTTCATAAACCCGCTGTTTAATATGCACTTTATTTTGTCACGTTCCAAGCAAAAGTTTTGAAAAAAAAAAACATGAACAATTTCTATATAGAGAAAGTTCATAAAAACAGAACGTTCCCATAAAGACAGAAGGGGTCGTTCTTTATGGTATGAGCTGAATGCCCGGCTGTAAGAGGAGGTAATTGCAAAATCAATAAAGGATTTAAAAAGATGAGAACGCCCTTCATATCTAATGGTCCGGGAATGTTGAGATCCAGTGAATTGATGATTAGTTGTGGGATCTTGACTAAATTCCTGCCACGATCTACAGCTTGAGGAAGACTGGCGTGCCGAAACGTCGCCATTATGAGCCCTACAAAAAATATTGAAATATTTATCTGGTGGTTCATTGGACCTTTATTGCATATTGGACTTGTATGGTAAATCTAGGTGAGCACGCCTCGACCTAACCTGGTGCACACCATACATATTTGGATACACCATATATTACTAATATTAAAATGATGAATTGATATTGAAATCCATTAATAATTTATTAAAACATAATGTACTTGAGAAAGTTGAATTATGAGTTCATTTTTAAAGCAAGTATATGCCAGAAATCGCATTGTTGGGAGACCGTCTTATTTTTAAAGGGAAGGTATTATCAGAAAATGACATCTTGCTTAAATCGGGTTTTTATTATAAAAATATAGATATAAAATTTAGTTTCGATTTATTTAGTTTGTTACTATCTACATAAAAATCTTGAAATATTGCAGTTCTCACACTGGTTACTAGTGCAGACCCAATAGGCTGACACTTCATGTTTTCTGCAGTTGTCAGCTTTGCTGTATAGACTAGGACAGAATAAACAGAGTCATCTCATTATCACCAAAAGGTATTGATTTAATGGCAGGTGTATTGGACTGCTGGAGGTCTAGGTAAAGCAAGATAGAAAAACTGCACACACCAAAAAGGATCTGCATGCAGCTCCCCTGGTCTCTGGGGAAGGGGCTGTACTCCGTCACTTCCGAGAGACTGTAATAATCTATGGCATTTCTCTGTCAATTGATTCCCATTTATTGCAGCTGCCATAAAGCACACACATCCTGCTGCACTGGATACAGACAATACAATTGTCAAAGTTTAGTTATTGGTACTGCAGGGTGAAGTCTTGGTGAATTAGTCCAGTGGGGGGAAGAAATCCTGTGGTCTCACTCACCGGTTATGCAGCACTACCCATCTATAATACACATCCATGGCCGAGACGAGAAGAAGGTGCAGTGGTAGTTTTGGGAGGGTAATTAGTTTTCAGGAATCTGGACAATTTGGTGACCTCACCTGTGGGACCTATAATAGAGGCCATGTTGGTTGTCACCCAAAATGTTTACCAATTTTTGGGGATGGAGGAGCCCTTAAAGAGACAGTAACACATACAATTATTCATCAGTAATAACATGGAGGGTTTTTATGCAGAGTAGTAGAGCGCTATTTGTCATTTCATGGGGGTGACTTTGGGCCGACCCTATAAACGACACATAGAGACTTTTTGTGTTGCCCCCAATTAAAGTGATTTTTATATTTATAGCCGAGAGCCTCCGAGGAACAGGCAAGCCGCAAGTTCATTATTTCCAGCTAAAAAAATTAGAAACCTGCGTAGCCAAACCGCAGTTAATTCAATCCTCGTTTCAGCGGGAACTTATCGTACGACTTTATTTAGCTGGAGAATGAAGTGCGAAAATAGTTGTTAAATTCCCTGAGGTTTTTCGGGGGCGGCGTCGACTGCATGTGGTGCTCTCTGTTTCACGGAAAGTAATGAAGTGAGATCCTCCGCAGAATTAATTTATTGTCTAAGTGCTGAGTTTGTTCTGTCTTACAGGATATAAATTTCTCCTAGTTCACCGGTCTCTCCGGAGCAGATTGAACACGTTGGCGGAGACATCAGCTCAACAAATCAAAATTCTATTTGTTTTTGTTTTTCATTAGGGCAGGCAAATTGAATATATAGATATCGAAAAACCTGCCGTAGGAGGCCTCGGATTTAGCGTCGTCGCACTCAAAAATCCTAATGTGGGAGACGTCGGTGTGTTTATCAAGGGGGTTCAGGCCGGAAGTCTAGCAGACAGGTAAGATTTAAATACATTTTTTGTTTTTTATATATATATATTTATTATTATTATTATTATATTTATTTTTTATTTATTTTTTTTACTTTTATGTGTATTATTTTTCCATTTTAAATAATTTATTCTGCTTTTTGTTTATGTAACGTAACAGGGACCCATAATTTACATCAAGCTGAACCTCCAGCCATCAACTTGATAGAAAACGTATGGGAGGGAGATTGGCTGGGAGGGTAATGTTCTGTGACTGAGAATTATTTTTTTTTGCGTAATGGCTGAATGTAGTAATATGGGTAATGATGTGGCGGGTCAGGTAAGGTCAGTGCTTTTCACACTGGTCATTGATACCAGATGGCATAATGCGGCTGTTTCTGGATTTCAGAATACGAAAAGTGAATGGAAAAAGCCTATTAAAAAAAAAGACGATTCCTTTTTTGGAATAAACAGGAAAAAACATAATTTATGCTTGTACATATCAGTCTACAGCTTTATTTATGAATTTAATGAGACTTGCAGCCAATAATATCTCAAACAACAGGTGTTTTTGGATCTGGTCAAAGGAGAAATATTTTTATTGGTGCAGGAGGGATTTGCTTGAGATATGTGTACTTATACCAATATTTTGACTTACCCCAATGCATCTAAAATAATAAAAGAAGCCGTTTTGCAAGTAGTCCTGAGTAAAAAAAAATCCTGCCGTTTTGTGTATACAGTTCCTGTGCAGATCTATGAATCTCCATAAATAGAGTACGAACACCGTGTGTGTAGTCTGATCCTGTAGACATGTGTTAGGGGCCTGTTCACATCAGCGTTGGCTTTCCGTTCCGGGGGTTCCGTCGGTGGTTTCCGTCGGGTGAACCCCGCAACGGAAAGTCAAACTGAAACCGCGGTTTCTGTTCGTCACCATTCCGGCTGGTTTCCGTTTTAACGACGGAATCAATAGCGGAGTCGACTGCGCTATTGATTCCGTCGGAAAAACGGAAACCTGCCGCAATAGTGACGAACGGAAACCATTAGCGATGTTTACGTCACCATTGATATCAACGGTGACCGAAACGGAAGCTGTGGTTTCACTTTCCGTTGCGGGGTTCACCCGACGGAAACCTCAGACGGAACCCCGGAACGAAAAGCGAACGGTGATGTGAACAGGCCCTTACTCCACTCCCTCTTCTTAATAACCTAAGACCGTAGAAAAGGAGGCTGATAGAAATAACACATGACTACAGTATCAGACTACACAGGTTTTGTTTGTAGTCTGTAACCATAGAGACACAAAAAGGTTTGCTATTTTTTAGTCGACTATTTGCAAAGTTGATTTTTTTTTTTTTAATAGTAAAAATAGTTACAAAAGTGAACATATCCTTTAATAAACTGTAAAATGGTTCTCAAAGCTGTACTTTTGCATCTAAATCCTAGAGTATATGGAGGTAATGGAGGGCCCTCTGTCAGCTTGTCCAAAGTTGATCACCCCTTTAAACACAATTCTTACTGAGAACAGCAGAGCTGTGGGTGTGAGGTTCCTCTGTATAAATTGCAGTTCTTTTATCGAGCTTAAATTAAAATATTTGATACTGTTTTCAGAGATGGAAGGCTTAAGGAGAATGATCAGATACTGGCAATTAATTTCGCCCCACTGGACATGAACGTCTCGCATCAGGAGGCCATATCTCTACTGCAACAGTCTTCGGGGCACATTCATTTAATTGTTGCTAAACGGCTGCCCCCGCTCCTTCCCCAAACCCAGATTCCCCAGCAGGTAGAACAAGTAAGTTACCTTTCTAGATTCTGATTGTTTGGGAGTTCTCTACGGTCATGAATAGTAGGTGTGAGAGTGTCTGTCCATCAGTTTATTGCACCTGAGCAATCACCCTCGATGTAGCATTGTGGCTTGTCTGCATCCTGTTGGGAATTGGTGTGTGTACCTGCCCTTGTGAGGATGTATGGCCTGTTCAGTAATTTTACAGTCAGAAGGGGGATGGAGACAAGTGAGACGTCACATACTGTGTTAAATAGTGAAAGGGGCAGGGTTCATAGCAGCACAGAGTATTTCAGAAAAGAAGCGTGATGATATTGAGGAATTGGCTTCACATGACAATGTTATGATGATAGAGTGGAGACAAGTGGGATGTCACAGACTGAGAATTACATAGTGGAAGGAGCCGGATTCCACAGCATCACAGAGTATTTCAGGAGAACAATGTGCTAACCCTGTGGGGGACATTGAACTGGGATGTTAGTGAGGACAGGACGTCATGTGACAGGAGAAGTCTCCCAATGTGCAGAGGAGAAAGGCGACAAATGAGAGATAAATAATGGAAGAAACAGAGTTCATAGCAGCACAGAGTATTTATGACACTAGATTGATTTGAAATACTGCTGGTCCAGGATTTATCAGAACACAGAATTTCCGGACTAGAAGGATTGTCTGGTAAGTCCATTTATATCCAGGAACTTTCCAGTTGGAAGTTCTGATAGTCCAGAATATCTGATGCTCCAGAATTATGCTGGTGGATGATGGATTATTGGAATTTTCTTAAATATGTCTCTTATTTCCAGCACCCTAATACTGGGCAGTAAAGCTGGTTCTTCCTGTAAATGGGCTCACCCTTTATATGAGCGTGTTCGGTCCTTGATATACAGACCGCATGTCGGCCGCATTTCCCGGACTGAACACAGATCAGGCAGCCGGGCTCCTAGCATCATAGTTATGTATGACGCTGGGTGTCCCTACCTCCCCGCGGGAATACTGTCATGTTTTCAGTATAGGACAGTAGTCCGGCGGGGAGGCAGTGACACGGCCTTGTGCATGAGGCCTAAGATTAATCAGATCAGCATGAGCCCTCTGTTACGGGCGCGCTCTAGATGAACAACATATGTAGATTATAAATATAGGCAATTAATAAAATGGGCAGCTGCTAATGATCATCCTAATGGGAGCCATATGGAGCGGTTTCTATAAGAAATGTTACTACTATATATATATATATATATATATATATATATATATATGATCATGTGTTGGGGGACCTATTTTGGAGCTATTTCTGTAATCTCATTCTGTGTCTTTGCAGATCTCCTGGGGCCACGTGGAAGAGATTGAACTCATTAATGATGGATCGGGATTAGGATTCGGGATTGTTGGTGGAAGAGCCAGTGGTGTAATTGTGAGAACCATTTTACCCGAGGGACTCGCCGATCAGGTAATTTATCTTCCCATTTTCCATAATATTTAATGCACAGTGAATAATTACTTATATATAAAAAATATGTGCTGAATATATCTGCCTCATCCATCATCACAATTCCAAGCTTCTTCCAGCTGAGTCCGCTCCAGACACAGCGGGTATCGGCTGTGTGTTGATTCAGGGGCGGGCCTTTCGCCAATGCCGCTGCACAGGGGCCCGGAGGGCAGTAGGGCTTTCTCTGCCAATGTGGGACCCAAAGTAACTGGGTTTTTAGGGACATTACTGTGGTGCCAGGAGGGATGGAGCGTAATGATGTCATATGGATGTGGCTTTGAGATATTTGCGAGTGGCCTCTAAAGTATTGGAGCGTAGTTTTCTCTCCGGGAAATATCTCTCGTCCGCCTGCAAGGATATACCAGAACCTTGGAAAAAAAAGTGATTGTGAGTGATTGACAGCGTGTGAGTGTGTATTGTGTGTGCGGTATGTTAGTGGTGTGTGTGTCCAGCATGTGAGTGGTGCACGTGCGTCGTGTCCAGCAGGTGAGTGGTCTGTGTGCGCCACATGTCCAGCTTTTGCGTCACGTCCAGCATGTGAGTGGTTCGTGTACGTCGTGTTCAGCTCTTGAATGGTATGTGTGCGTCGTGTCCAGCACGTGAGTGGTGTGTGCGCGTCACGTGTCCAGCATGTGAGTGGTGCGTGCGCGTCACGTGTCCAGCATGTGAGTGGTGCGTGCGCGTCACGTGTCCAGCATGTGAGTGGTATGTGTGCCAGCGTGTCCAGCATGTGAGTGGTGCGTGTGTCTCGTGTCCAGCATGTGAGTGATGGGGTCCACACGCATTTCTTGCACAGTGGCGCTATGCTGTCAGTGTCCGCCCCTGCTCACATTGGATGCAGTTCATGTGCTTTGTTGTATTAAAAGCACAAAATTTGATCGTATTTCTTGCGATGTATAATGGACGCCGTGCTCAGCTTTCATATTCCCTTTTCGCTTTGTAGAGCTGGCTGGAAACCTTTTTGCCTTTTTAATTTAAAATACATTGGCTGTAACTGCGGCCGTATACTATCTGGATTAAGAGGCCTGTTTTTGGAATTTAAAGGGGTTTATGGCCGGTTAATTGCAAAAATAAATAGATCTCATCAATTTACCGCCGGAGATAAATAAGCCATTTAAACGGCTCTGACCGTCACGCTCGAAAATTGGGATGCTTGAAAGTGAAAAAAAAGGCAAATTTTACATGAACTGGAGCCGAATAAAACCCGGTGTTAATCTGGACATTAATATATTTTATGTTTTTTACAATGTCTTCATTAACTAGAATTCCTTCCATATTAGTAATGGCAAAAGACCCTGTCAGCTCCGCTGTATATATAGAGTAACAAATCCAGCAGGGGCAGCTTCTATAGGAAATTTGTGCTGCTTCTTGAGAGCCATAAATACTTGTCTGTCATATATTTCTTAAGAGATTTTTTTGGGCTGAGCTAATAGTAGGTAGTTACTTTTAGTCATAAGGTATCATTAAAAATCCCTCCTGACATATAAACTTGCATTCTCCATGAAATAACTATTCTCCATTGTGCCGTTCCTCTGTTATTTCTCCTGGAAGTGTATGAATAAATTGACAACTGGGTGTTACCTTTCCACTTGATGATAGGGTGTGTCCATACACAGTGTTACATTGTCAGCACTGATTTGACGTGTCATATTGTATAGAGACATGCCCGATCAGCAAGGGGAGTGGTAACACCCAGTTGTCAATATATTCATGCATTTGCAGGAGGAATTACAGAGGAATAGCACATCGAGTTCTAAGAGAAAGAGCTCTCCAATTATTATTCCATGGAGAAGTATTAATGTCGGGAGGGTCTTTAGTGATACTTTATACCGAAAAGTAATTTGCCATTATTGGCTCAGCGCAAATCATATTACAGATATGTATTTATGAAAGGAGAGCTGACAACTCCTCTATACTACACCACACAGGAGAGCTGACAGATCCTCTATACTACACCACACAGGAGAGCTGACAGATCCTCTATACTACACCACACAGGAGAGCTGACAGATCCTCTATACTACACCACACAGGAGAGCTGACAGATCCTCTATACTACACCACACAGTAGAACTGACAGCTCCTCTATACTACACCACACAGGAGAGCTGACAGATCCTCTATACTACACCACACAGGAGAGCTGACAGATCCTCTATACTACACCACACAGGAGAGCTGACAGATCCTCTATACTACACCACACAGGAGAGCTGACAGCTCCTCTATACTACACCACACAGGAGAACTGACAGCTCCTCTATACTACACCACACAGGAGAACTGACAGCTCCTCTATACTACACCACACAGGAGAGCTGACAGCTCCTCTATACTACACCACACAGGAGAGCTGACAGATCCTCTATACTACACCACACAGGAGAGCTGACAGCTCCTCTATACTACACCACACAGGAGAGCTGACAGCTCCTCTATACTACACCACACAGGAGAGCTGACAGCTCCTCTATACTACACCACACAGGAGAGCTGACAGCTCCTCTATACTACACCACACAGGAGAGCTGACAGCTCCTCTATACTACACCACACAGGAGGGCTGACAGATCCTCTATACTACACCACACAGGAGGGCTGACAGATCCTCTATACTACACCACACAGGAGAGCTGACCGCTCCTCTATACTACACTACACAGGAGAGCTGACAGCTCCTCTATACTACACCACACAGGAGAGCTGACAGCTCCTCTATACTACACCACACAGGAGAGCTGACAGATCCTCTATACTACACCACACAGGAGAGCTGACAGATCCTCTATACTACACCACACAGGAGATCTGACAGATCCCCCATACTACTCCACACAGGAGAGCTGACAGATCCTCTATACTACACCACACAGGAGAGCTGACAGCTCCTCTATACTACACCACACAGCAGAGCTGACAGCTCCTCTATACTACACCACACACAGGAGAGCTGACAGATCCTCTATACTACACCACACAGGAGAGCTGACAGATCCTCTATACTACACCACACAGGAGAGCTGACAGATCCTCTATACTACACCACACAGGAGAGCTGACAGATCCTCTATACTACACCACACAGGAGAGCCGACAGATCCTCTGTACTACACCACACAGGAGAGCTGACAGATCCTCTATACTACACAACACAGGAGAACCGACAGATCCTCTATACTACACCACACTGGAGAACCGACAGATCCTCTATACTACACCACACTGGAGAACTGACAGATCCTCTATACTACACCACACAGGAGAGCTGACAAATCCTCTGTACTACACCACACAGGAGAGCTGACAGATCCTCTATACTACACCACACAGGAGAGCTGACAGATCCTCTATACTACACCACACAGGAGAACTGACAGATCCTCTATACTACACCACACAGGAGAGCTGACAGCTCCTCTATACTACACCACACAGGAGAGCTGACAGCTCCTCCTATACTACACCACACAGGAGAGCTGACAGCTCCTCTATACTACACCACACAGGAGAGCTGACAGCTCCTCTATACTACACCACACAGGAGAGCTGACAGCTCCTCTATACTACACCACACAGGAGAGCTGACAGCTCCTCTATACTACACCACACAGGAGAGCTGACAGCTCCTCTATACTACACCACACAGGAGAGCTGACAGCTCCTCTATACTACACCACACAGGAGAGCTGACAGCTCCTCTATACTACACCACACAGGAGAGCTGACAGCTCCTCTATACTACACCACACAGGAGAGCTGACAGCTCCTCTATACTACACCACACAGGAGAGCTGACAGCTCCTCTATACTACACCACACAGGAGAGCTGACCGCTCCTCTATACTACACCACACAGGAGAGCTGACCGCTCCTCTATACTACACCACACAGGAGAGCTGACCGCTCCTCTATACTACACCACACAGGAGAGCTGACAGCTCCTCTATACTACACCACACAGGAGAGCTGACAGCTCCTCTATACTACACCACACAGGAGAGATGACAGCTCCTCTATACTACACCACACAGGAGAGCTGACAGCTCCTCTATACTACACCACACAGGACAGCTGACAGCTCCTCTATACTACACCACACAGGAGAGCTGACAGCTCCTCTATACTACACCACACAGGAGAGCTGACAGATCCCCCATACTACTCCACACAGGAGAACTGACAGATCCTCTATACTACACCACACAGGAGAGCTGACAGCTCCTCTATACTACACCACACAGGACAGCTGACAGCTCCTCTATACTACACCACACAGGAGAGCTGACAGCTCCTCTATACTACACCACACAGCAGAGCTGACAGCTCCTCTATACTACACCACACAGCAGAGCTGACAGCTCCTCTATACTACACCACACACAGGAGAGCTGACAGATCCTCTATACTACACCACACATGAGGGCTGACAGCTCCTCTATACTACACCACACAGGAGAGCTGACAGCTCCTCTATACTACACCACACAGGAGAGCTGACAGCTCCTCTATACTACACCACACACAGGAGAGCTGACAGATCCTCTATACTACACCACACAGGAGAGCTGACAGCTCCTCTATACTACACCACACATGAGGGCTGACAGCTCCTCTATACTACACCACACAGGACGGCTGACAGCTCCTCTATACTACACCACACAGGACAGCTGACAGCTCCTCTATACTACACCACACAGGAGAGCTGACAGCTCCTCTATACTACACCACACAGCAGAGCTGACAGCTCCTCTATACTACACCACACAGCAGAGCTGACAGCTCCTCTATACTACACCACACAGGAGAGCTGACCGCTCCTCTATACTACACCACACAGGAGAGCTAACAGATCCTCTATACTACACCACACAGGAGAGCTGACAGATCCTCTATACTACACCACACAGGAGAGCTGACAGATCCTCTATACTACACCACACAGGAGAGCTGACAGCTCCTCTATACTACACCACACAGGAGAGCTGACAGCTCCTCTATACTACACCGCACAGGAGAGCCGACAGATCCTCTATACTACACCACACAGGAGAGCCGACAGCTCCTCTATACTACACCACACAGGAGAGCCGACAGCTCCTCTATACTACACCACACAGGAGAGCCGACAGATCCTCTATACTACACCACACAGGAGAGCCGACAGCTCCTCTATACTACACCACACAGGAGAGCTGACAGCTCCTCTATACTACACCACACAGGAGAGCTGACAGATCCTCTATACTACACCACACAGGAGAGCTGACAGCTCCTCTATACTACACCACACAGGAGAGCTGACAGATCCTCTATACTACACCACACAGGAGAGCTGACAGATCCTCTATACTACACCACACAGGAGAGCTGACAGATCCTCTATACTACACCACACAGGAGAGCTGACAGATCCTCTATACTACACCACACAGGAGAGCCGACAGCTCCTCTATACTACACCACACAGGAGAGCTGACCTATACTCTAAACATTCTAATTTATATTTATAGGCTGAAGATTCATTCTGTACTGATACTTTTCACAGCTAATGGTTTGACACCGGATTGTCTAGACTGGATACAACTATGTGAACCGAATAACCTGGACTTCATGCTGATACATTTTACCTGCACTGACACATTGTAACAAACTATCAGGGCAGGAGAGGGATTTGTGCTTCTGGTGTCTTGGTTAATACAAGAAGATTTTATGCATTGATTATATATGAGATAGAGACATCACTTTCAATAGAGAATTTCTCATGTACATCACCTGCTGAGAGAGAGATTTTCCTTTTTGATGCCGTCTTAGGATGGAAGGTTAAAGACAGGAGATCATATCTTACAAATTGGAGGCACCAATGTCCAAGGAATGGCCAGTGACCAGGTCGCTCTGGTGTTGAAGAACTGTGGAAATTCCGTTCACATGGTGGTTGCGAGGGATCCTGTGGGCGAGACTCCTCCAGTGAAGCCTCCAGCACCAGCAACGTTGCCGGTGGGTTCCCTGCCTCCTCTAGACATCAAGAGCAGCAACGCTGTAAGTGCCGCACTTTACATTATTACGCTTCCGTAATTCTATTTGTATATTCAAATTAGCGGTGCACAAACTTTTTGATTACAGCGCCTTAAAAGCTATGTACACCATTGAAAACTTTTTTTCTTTAAAATAAAAATGTGTTTCTGTGTGATTGGTGCAACTTTGTAATTACATTTTATTAAAAATAATTGTTACTTTTTGAGATACAGCTGCTTTATATCCTGTATACAGAGCATCTCTATCAAGCGCTGAAACCTGAATCCGTCAGGTCAGAGGGACTGACGGGTTCAGTGTCAGCGGGTCCTGCGTGGTCGAGCTGCTATCGATCACATCTAAGTTATGAATTTAGATGTGATCGATAACAGGTGGATCCCGCGTGTCAGACACATGCAGGACCCGCTGATACTGAACCCATCAGTCCTGCGGACCTGGCGGCTTCAGGTCTCCGCTCTAGACACAGCTGTTCTGTCTGTATGCAGGATATATAGCAGCTGTATATGGAGAAATAAAAATGATTTTTAATAAAATGTAATTATAGAGTTGCACCAAATAAATATTATAAATTTTATATATATATATATATATATATATATATATAGTTTTTTTTCTGGCCTGGAGGCAATATGTCTTCTCACCCCTCCCCGCCCTGTTGAAAAACGTAAAAAATATAATTGCTTAATATGTGATACATTTACCAACATGTTTTACGCCAAACTCCATAAAATAGCAACGTTGACATTCTCCAAATGTATCAAACCGTACACCGGATTTAATTTAAAATGGGTCATAGTTAACCCGGGGCAAATGATGAGCCACATTAACTAAACTATAACATATGGCCATCAATGTACGTCGCACGTAGGAGCTGATGTCAGAACTGCGCCAAAATTGAGAAATTTTGATTCTACAGATGTAGCCATCTTTATCTTGAGTCTTAAAACGCATTAAATACACAGTGTCAAGAAACTTTAATTTGACTTTTTTAATGACTTTTCAATGGCTTTTGTTGGGAGATATCACATTGCAGCAAGTTATCAGAGTCCAGATAAACTTGGCTACATCTGTATGCAATTTGAGCCACTTTCGCAAAATACTTTTTTTCCTAAGACTTTATACATGTGACTCCATTGTTATTGCCTTTCCTGTTGCGGGGTTCACGTGGCCCGGGGTCACATGTTGTGGATCAAAAAGAGTTTACTATGTGTTCATGTATCCCTGTCAGTCAGCAAAACCAAGACGGCCCCCTTTTCTTGGATCAATCGAAACCTCGGGTTATAATGAGTCCATGAGTTGGGGAAATGCGGAGAAGTGAACCCTTGGTACCGACTGGCGGAAACTGCCGAGGGGAGCAGCCGCACATGCTCATTGGCGTATTTGGCTCTAAAGGGGTTTTCCGGGTTTATGTAAATTACGCTTCATCATATCCTCATGAAAAGTTCTCCATATTTCTGATATACTTTGAATGTCAACTCTTCACCATTGTCAAGATCTCTGCTTGTTTTCTATGAATGGGAACAAAATTCTTAGGCCTTATTAACGTGAACTTATTTTTGTCCATATGCTGTCCATTTTAACAACAGACAGCACAGGGACCCATAAAAGTCAATGGGGCTATTTACACATCCATTCTTTTTTCAATGGAACATGTCTGTTGCGAGAAACCTAGTTTGGTCCGTTTTTGCTTATTGAAGTCTAATGCCTCATGCACACGACCGTTGTGACACCCGATAGTCTTCACGGACCCATTCACTTTAGCGGGTGAATCGGGTCCGTGAAAAATGGTCCGAGTCTCCGATCCGAGGAAAGATAGAACATGTCCTGTCTTTCCTCGGATCACTGATGGGACCCGGACGGCACACACGGTCGTGTGCATGAGGCGTAAGTGTGCGTGAAATAAAACGAACAGCCACAGGACATACGAGTGCTGTCTGTTTTTCACGGATTTCTTGCTAGACGATGCAGAATAAAGTGAAGCCATGAAGTGATTGCAGAGCTCTTTCCTTCCTTTTTTTTTGCGGACGAGAAAACGGATGAAATATGGAGTGAAAAAAAACCAGACTGAACGCTATCGGATGCAACACGGACTTTCATACGGATGACATACGCTTCTTTTTTTTTTTTGTGGACGCATGTTTACACTCTGGTGTGAATAAGGCCTTAAAACATTTTGCACAGCTAAGAGTTGTTACAATTGTATCCAGTCTAGATAATTGTTTACGAGCTAAATACATCGGCAGCAGAAATCTCTCTGGTACATTTTACTCACTGATACATTGTACCAAACTATCAGAGCAGCAGTCTAGAGACCAGACTGTTTGGCTCAGAAGATTATCTAGGCTGGAAACAAGTGTAGCAAACTCTTGGCTGTGAGCAGGACTAGGTCAGTACAGCATTTTGTTCTCTAAATGTAGATAAAAGTGTTTTCATTCAGTGACAGAAAGCAGAGATCTCGAAAATGATGAGGAATTCTGACACACAATAAATTAGAAAGTTACAGAACTTTTCATTATACAATTATTCAGATTTATCTACACATAACTAGAAAACCCCTTTACTTCCTGCTGGCTGGCATTTTTATCAAACCTGTTCTCTTTTTATTCTCAGGAAAATCCAGAGAGTAACATATATGATCTTAATCTCACCAAAAAAGAAGGTCAGAGCCTCGGAATAACAGTGGTGGGATACACCGGAGGGAGCAGCGGAGGTGAGATTCATGTGGCTGACTACTGAGACAATAGCTTGTAGTGCTCCTATCTGTTGTATACACATTGGTTACATTGCCAATTACTGGAAACAAAGCTTAAAGGGGCATACCCATTGTCGACTGAAACCCCGTATTCCAGATCGGTGTGGGACCACCACTCGAGGTCCCTCCTGCTGTGTATATGCCATAAATGTCTAATGAAAAGACATGCAATGTTTTACTTTCAGGATCTCTGCTTGCTATGGGTAAATGGAAACATAGTTGTTTACATCCAGAGGCTTATTAGGCTGTGTTCACATGTTGTGGTTGTATTGCGGTTTTATTGTGGTATCGCACACAATATGTGAACACAGCCTTACAGTGCATCAGAGCTCATTAAGTGTAATGTGTCAGGTGTCATCCGGATACGATTGTCAGAAACGCTCAGTTGTGAGATGCATCAGGTTTGTATGGGTTTTCAGTGTCTGGATGTAAATAAAATGTTTCCATTCACTGAAAGCAAGCAGACATCCTTAAAAATGGTGAGTAATTGAAACGTATTGGGGGGAATTTATTAAGACTGACGTGTCAGCTGCCATCTCTCGCGGGAGCAAAGGATCGGGCATGTTGAAATCCAACATGCCGATTCTGCTGTTAGAGGAAGGTCGAGGCGCCCCCATACACTTTACATAGTCCACGGCTTTGGCCGATTTTCATTTAGACTGCAAAACCCTTTTGTTGATGTCGCACATCTTAGTGGTGACTCTGGGTCCTAGTGACTGACTACTTTGCTGATATTTTGTCGGTCAATCCCGCTGCATTTATCCTGTTCTCCAGTAATCGGGCGCCGGTCCAACCCTATTTGTTGTATTATTTATATCTGCTAAGGCCCCATGGACACGATCGTAGAATTCATCCGTAATTACGGACCCATTCATTTCAATTTCCCGCGGACACCTTCCCTTTTACTTACGGGAAGGTGTCCGCGCAGTAGAAAGGCTCCGCAAAAGATAAGACGTCCTATTTTTTGCTTTTTACGGACCGTGCTCCCATATTTTAGATGGGAGCGCGGTCTGCAAAGGCGGGTGGCTGTCAGCGGCCGGCCGTGCCTGTAATCGCGGGCATTATCGGGTGTTTTTTCTTTTAATTTAATTATTTTTTAACAATTTTACTGATTTAAAAAAAAAAAAACAACAGATTTTCCACCGATCTCCTCTCTTTTTTTTTCCTATTATTCCCAATCCCCCATGGTGGTGCACCAGAGGGCACAGACTCGGGCAGGTATGAGGGATTTTACTTGTCAATTATTGCCTGATCCTTAAAATAATTGGGCTGTTCAGGGTCAAGGCCCTTCATCCTCCTCCTGTGTGTCATACTCTCCACCACTGCATGATGTAACATCTGTCCTCATGTGTTTAACCAACCTCCGCTCCAAATCATCATGGCCAAGCCGGGACGTACATAGAGGAGAAGGAACTCCGCCTTTTGTAAAAAATTTCTAGCAGGACTCCTTTAAAGTGAGACTGTAATATTGATGGCCTATCTGATCAGTTTGGGGGTCCGACTATCGGCACCCCTGCCGGTCCATTACTTTGTTTACCCAGGCACTGCACCATCCGTTTGGTTGTGGATGTGACTGGTACTGCAGCTAACCTCAGCCCGGTCCCACTCAAGTGAATGCGTCTGAGCTCCGGGACCAGGACGCTGCCAAATGTAGGGAGTGCTGCAGCCCCATCACTCGGCAGGGGAAGCCGGGATTCAAGCCGCACCTATCCTAAGAGGCCATCAATATTATAGTCTCGGAAGATCCCGAACAGTATGAATCAAGGTTGTGAGTCCTGTAACAACATGGGGCGCAGTAAAGTTTGGCCATGATGTGTCGCCGTCTGACTGTCACATATTTTACTCTTGCTGAAAGAAATGACCATTTACGTCTCCATGAGTAACCGACCCCTGAGGACACTTTTCACACCCAGTTTGGAGTTTTAGGGGGTGGTCGGAGTTAAATAATTTTTTTTTTCTTTTGTATTCCAGGTTCTTCGGGTATTTACGTGAAAGGTATCATACCGGGCAGTGCCGCCGACCAAAGTGGATGCATTGAAGTGCATGACCGGATAGTGGCTGTTAGTCCATTTGTTTTTGTCTCTTCTCACATTCGGATTTTGGATTTCGTTTATAACCGAATCAAAAACGCTCTAGCGGATCGGTTTTGATTTATAATGAGGTCCATTGGGTTTCAACGTGGTTTCCATACATGCATCGCTATTTTTCCCCTCAAATATGATGCAATTTGCCACACACATGTGAACAGAACCTTACATGTAGATGAATACACTCCAGAATGACTCCATGCACACGATGCGTATTACATGCGGTTTTACAGTACCGGCATACACTGACATTCCAGGGAATCTCATGTCAACGCTGCAGGATTTTTCGGGACGTAAATTGACCCGCGGTGCGTATTTCCAAAACCCGCGGCATGTCAATTTACGCTGCAAAACATAAAAACCGCACCTTCAGGTTTTGGTGTGTATTTTCCACGGCAAAATACGCAATGTTTGCATGTAGCCTAAGGGTCCAAGAATGAGAGATTATACAACTTTCTAATATACTTTATTTAAATTCATCATCATTTTCAACATCATTGCTTGCTGTCAGTGAATTGAATCCTTATAGTTTACATCCAGAGGCTGAAAACCTGTACAGATCAAATACTTTTCACAGCTGAAGGTTTTCTACACTTGTTTCCAGTCTAGACAATCCTCTGTGAGCTCTACAGGCGGAATTGCAGTCTGATACATGTTCCCTGCACTGATGCATTGTAGAAAACGACCAGGACTGGAGAGTGATTTGTGCAGCTGACGTGTTTAGCACACAGAGGATTGACCCATCCGTGACCCTCAGTTGTGATGTGAGAAGGATTAGGTCTGTATGGACCATAGAATGTCTGTATAGGTTTTTTTAACCCTCTGGATGTAACCAGGAATGTTTCCATTCACTGGCAGCAAGCAGGGATCTTGAAATGAAATGCAAAATATATTAAAAAGTTGCCTAAAAGTGATCATACTTTTTTTTACATGAAAACTGTAAATTCTGGGAGTTATAGTTCTGCCGCAACTGCAGAGCCACGGGTCTGGGACCGCTCGTCTAGGGGCATGTAGAATTGCTTTTGAGTTATAAAACATAAAAATTACGCCTCTATAATTAGTTCTCTTTTCCTGTTTGTGCTTCTTAGTAATTTTACCAGAATAAATATTTCCTTTAATTCTCTAGGTTAATGGCAATGACATCCAGGGATTGACCAATCAGGAGGTTGTGACGGCGCTGCGCAACACCAGCCAAACTGTCCATCTAACCCTGTCCCGGGGCAAAGTGCCACTCGGCCCGGTGTCTCCAGACATCTCTAAACGCAGAGGTATTATTTTATAGATAGAAGCCGTTTAGTGTAGTGGAGACTGTTATTTTATATCTTCCAGACTGAGAGATGATGGATTGAAGTTACAGGTCGAAAGCCTGAGGCTGCACTACTGAGAGATCTGATGACTGCATGTCGCGTGCAGTGTAGTCATGGAGAACTTCTGTGGATTCAATTCAGCATATACATAAATATCAACACCCAACCGGGCTGGAATAATGGTAGATAGGTGTGGACACTGACATATTTGGTTACGTGAATCCACATTAGTTCTCAATGACATCACCGCACCTGACACGAAGCAACCTGGATCCATCAGACTTTTATTGCATAGCTAGGCGATAGGTCATAGGTGGGAAATCCCTTAATTCAGCTCCACATATAGATATGTTATATATGGGTTCTAAGTAACCATTGATGGAGCAGTCTTAAAATCCACCCATGATGATGTCACCGATTGCCGTCACATGATCATTGTTGATTTGCTGATTGCTCAGTATTAAGATGCAGTCACTGGATTGTATCATGTGACCGGAATACATATCTGGAAGTTGAGCTTCAATCTACATTTACCTACTGGGAACCCATATACCAGGTCCATCAGTGGGGGCGCAATAAAAGCAGCCAATGTGTCTTAAAGGGTTTGATCAAGATTAGAAAAAGATGGCTGCTGTCTTCCAAAAACAGCTCCACACCTGTCCACAGGTTGTGTGTGGTATTGCAGTTCAGCCCCATTCACTTCTAATCCTGAACTATCCCCTTTTTTTTTTCTTACTCCTAATTCACCTAAATAAGCCAACTCCTTTAAAAAGCGACAGAGAAGTGAATGAGTCCAACACCTGTAAGGACGGCACCTCCTGCTGCTGGCCCGGGTGGAAATTTGCCAAAGCTTTGAGTCCGGTGCACAAACACATTCTGTGTCGTGCTGGGAGTAGAGCGGAGCACATCCCTGTCTAGTCCGGAGTCCCTCACAACACCAGAGTTTTACTTGTTAGTTTTCTGACACCATTCTCTGATAAGTCCAAACATTGCCTCCCCCGTTGTGCCCGGGTGCCGTGCTGCAGACAGCATTACAGTGCATGCCCAGCTGGGTGCCGCGCTCTGCGCCAGGCTGTGTGTTCTGCTAATTATCCTTACCTGTTAGTCTGCAAAGAACAAGCGTTGGTTATGTTAACAGCTTTCGGGTTCCTCTCAGAGCTGGACTGCTGGTAATTACATCCTTCCTATAACGGGAGACGTTCACTTTCTTCTTCTGCCCATACAACCTTAATAACCGCGTCTCTTTGTGGGTAGATGCGCCAACCGTGCCTCCGCCTCCGCTGCCTGCCGTTCCGCCAAGGGCCAAAATAAGTGATGTCGAGTGCAACACAGCGAGCCAAGAGCAAGAGGACAACTATAGAAATGAACTGAAAAATGGTAATTTTTATATTTTTGGAAAAACTAATTTCCATTCTTGTGCATAAATTAAAAAATTCGGAAAATTGGCGAATGACGGTGGAATCCAACAGTGAGACAAAGGAACTGCCTGCTCTTTACCTTAGGCATTTTGGATTCTACGTTGAAGGGTTGATTAAAAGCACATAGGGTGTATCCCCACAGGGCGGTTTTGCCGCGTTTTTATATTGCGCAGCCGAAAACCGCATCTGAAAGTTTTTCTAAACGTTTTTCGGCCACGCGGCAAAACAGCACTGTGTGAATACACCCTTGAAGCGACACTGCCGTGCTCAAAAGATAGTGTGTTATGGTTAGTGGAGGACCTGAGGGGGCAAATGGAGGACCTGAGGGGGCAAATGGTCTGATTAGGTATCGGGTAGAACGCTCTGAGCTCTAGCCCCAAATTCTAGAGTCATGATGTAATACATATGTCACTGCAGTGAAAGGGTTAAAGAAAAGAGAACTTCCAGTCTGGGTTCACAAAATTTTAGGGAGAACTTTTTTTTGGGTGAGAAAATTTGTCAATTGTATTTAAAGCCACATTAACCCCTTAAAATAATAATAAAAACAGCGTAATTTCCCATAATCTTTCAGACTGTAAGTGTGGAATGGTTTGTTATTGGGAAAGCTGGGTGACGAGCAAAAACAGCCGCCATTACAGCTCCCACCCAGCTTTCCCAGACTCCAGAATGGCAAATCTTTCTAGTTCTGCAATATTGGAGTCTCTAACTAGTCATGTTGGACACATAAACATTCTCTGAGTTAGAAGGCATTTTATATGGTAACAATGAAAAAATAAAATCGCTCCGTTTGTATTTTTGCGCTCTCGTGCTCTACAAAACGATGTGACCCCTTCCCATTCTGGGCACATTCCGCATGACGGCCCGTGTCAATGTTTATTATACATTTGCATGTATTTGATTTAGTTCAGAGAACCTGCACAGATGGGATGTGTCGTCGCTAATGAGCATCCTCCGAGGCCCCCGGTCCTCGTGACAAAGTGACGGCTGATGAAGTCATCTTTTTATTTCCGAGCTTTTTCTCTTTTTTTCTTCAATTGACAAAGGCGTGACGGAGCTTTTCCCAAGTTGAATATTTCTTAAGTAGGAACATTAGACCTGCACTAAGCTCCCTGCTGGGGTCGAACGCAGGACAAGGCAGTCACTCTATGCCATAAAGGCTTGTCAGATTGTCTTATTTATGCAACCGAGGCAATATTACTGTCATGTAAGGCGGCCGAAAAGCCCTAGATGTCAGAGAAGCGGCGATCATGGAAGACTGCTCAGAACTGGTGCTTATAACAGGTGTCCGGTTACCTCCCTCTCCTAATTAAATCAGACGAGACTTTGTACCTGCCAAGTGTATAAATAATATCTGTGATTGCTTTGTATCGATAGGGTCGAGCGTTAACAATGAAAAATTATCAGGAGGTTCATTACCCCCTCAAACCCCCTTCCTAGATGATCTTTTTAAATGCATCTCCATATTACCATTTCCTTTTCTTTATCATCTTAAACTAATATTTTATTATAAAAAGTTGTCACTTCGTAAATACATTGCTTCTCTACTGATCCTGAGTTACATCCTGTATTATACTCCAGAGCTGCACTCACTATTCTGCTGGTGGAGTCATTGTGTACATACATTACATACTTATCCTGTACTGATCCTGAGTTACATCCTGTATTATACTCCAGAGCTGCACTCACTATTCTGCTGGTGGAGTCACTGTGTATATACATTACATTACTTATCCTGTACTGATCCTGAGTTACATCCTGTATTATACTCCAGAGCTGCACTCACTATTCTGCTGGTGGAGTCACTGTGTACATACATTACTTATCCTGTACTGATCCTGAGTTACATCCTGTGTTATACTCCAGAGCTGCACTCACTAGTCTGCTGGTGGAGTCACTGTGTACATTACATTACTTATCCTGTACTGATCCTGAGTTACATCCTGTATTATACTCCAGAGCTGCACTCACTATTCTGCTGGTGGAGTCACTGTGTACATACATTACATTACTTATCCTGTACTGATCCTGAGTTATATCATGTATTATACTCCAGAGCTGCACTCACTATTCTGCTGGTGGAGTCACTGTGTACATACATTACATTACTTATCCTGTACTGATCCTGAGTTACATCCTGTATTATACTGCAGAGCTGCACTCACTATTCTGCTGGTGGAGTCACTGTGTACATACATGACATTACTTCTCCTGTACTGATCCTGAGTTACAGCCTGTATTATACTCCAGAGCTGCACTCACTATTCTGCTGGTGGAGTCACTGTGTACATACATTACATTACTTATCCTGTACTGATCCTGAGTTACATCCTGTGTTATACTCCAGAGCTGCACTCACTAGTCTGCTGGTGGAGTCACTGTGTACATTACATTACTTATCCTGTACTGATCCTGAGTTACATCCTGTATTATACTCCAGAGCTGCACTCACTATTCTGCTGGTGGAGTCACTGTGTACATACATTACATTACTTATCCTGTACTGATCCTGAGTTATATCATGTATTATACTCCAGAGCTGCACTCACTATTCTGCTGGTGGAGTCACTGTGTACATACATTACATTACTTATCCTGTACTGATCCTGAGTTACATCCTGTATTATACTGCAGAGCTGCACTCACTATTCTGCTGGTGGAGTCACTGTGTACATACATTACATTACTTATCCTGTACTGATCCTGAGTTACATCCTGTATTATACTCTAAAGCTAATGCTTAAAACTCAGGTTAATGCTGACTGATAATTATTACTGACTGTCTCATGTGGAATTTCTGGTCTCTGCAATATTAATATTTGCAGGAAATCTTGTGAACTTTGCTGTTTAGTTTTCTGTCCTATCCGCGCTACATGTAAAATAAACTTTCATCTCTTTCATCCCAGCACCCACCCTATCTCCTGAGGCTGAGGCGTTAAAGTCGAAGTGGGAGAAGCATATTGGACCTGATTATCAAGTAATGGTATGTGCACAAAGCCTATGAGATCAGACCTATTGGAGAAAAGCGCTGCAACTATGTATCCTGCTATTTCCGTTAATAGGCGAGTTTATTAAGGGGGCACTCCAGCATTCATACGGTTTACTTTCCTGGGTAATTTACTTGTTTGTTCTGTGAAGGCTGTAAGAATTTTTCATGCCAATTAATATTATAACCGTAAAGTAATTTTGATTTCATTTATTTTCTGTCAATCTACAGGTGGTTGATCTGGATACAAAGATTGAAGATGATGAAGAGCTGCAGAAGTACTCCAAGGTCAGGACTTTCCCTTTAAATAACCTGCTTCATGATGTAACACAAAGCAAAGGGTATTATAGTTATATGCCACAAAACGGGGGCAGATATTTATAAATGGGGTAGAAAGGTGCAAGAATTGGCGAAAATGGCGTAAATTAAAACTGCACGTGGCATGATAAATTAGTTCCAATTTGCTGGACATGTTAGACACTTCTCTCTTCCTTACACTACCTCATGTCTGGTCTATGTAAACTGATTGTTGTCAGTGAATTGAAACATTCTATTTTACATTCAGAGACTGAAAACCTGTCCTGCCCACACAGCACAGATCACTTTCCTGTCCTGGATTCCAAGCTGTGAGCTCTTACCTACTCTGATACGTTGTAACAAGCTTTAAGCTGTGTGAGCAGGACTGGGTTAGGATGGGTTTTCCCGCCTTTCAATGCAAATATTCCATGCTGGGTAATGTTTTAGATTTTTTGTTTTTCTAGCGAATATCACTTTTTTTTTCACCCTCCAGCTTTTGCCCATACACACCATGAGGTTGGGAGTAGAACTTGACTCCTTTGATGGTCACCATTATATATCCACCATTGCTCCTGAAGGTCCCGTGGCCAAACTTGGAATTTTGCAACCAGAGGATGAATTATTAGAGGTAATTACTCGTGTGCCTGATATTCTCACGTTAAGATATATCTTACTGTGAAGAACTCAACACTTTGTTGTATTTTTCTCCATATGTTGGAACTATGTTATACGGTTTTAGCTAGTTTTGCCTAATTGTCTTTTGACTGTTTGTTATTTAAAATGTATGTGTATAAATGACATTTATTTACTATTCTATTATCTGCAAAAAATTCACTTTGCAAATATCTTACTTTCACTGTACTGATCCGGAGTTACATCCTGTATTATACTCCAGAGCTGCACTCTCTGTTCTGTTGGTAGAGTCACTGTGTGCATGCATTATATTACTTACCCTGTACTGATCCTGAGTTACATCCTGTATTATACTCCAGAGCTGCACTCACTATTCTGCTGGTGGAGTCACTGTGTACATACATTACATTACTTATCCTGTACTGATCCTGAGTTATATCCTGTATTATACTCCAGAGCTGCACTCACTATTCTGCTGGTGGAGTCACTGTGTACATACATTATATTACTTACCCTGTACTGATCCTGAGTTACATCCTGTATTATACTCCTGAGCTGCACTCACTATTCTGCTGGTGGAGTCACGGTGTACATACATTACATGACTTATCCTGTACTGATCCTGAGTTACATCCTGTATTATACTCCAGAGCTGCACTTACTATTCTGCTGGTGGAGTCACAGTGTACATACATTACTTATCCTGTACTGATCCTGAGTTACATCCTGTATTATACTCCAGAGCTGCACTCACTATTCTGCTGGTTGAGTCACTGTGTACATACATTACTTATCCTGTACTGATCCTGAGTTACATCCTGTATTATACTCCAGAGCTGCACTCACTATTCTGCTGGTGGAGTCACTGTGTACATACATTACTTATCCTGTACTGATCCTGAGTTATATCCTGTATTATACTCCAGAGCTGCACTCACTATTCTGCTGGTGGAGTCACTGTGTACATACATTACTTATCCTGTACTGATCCTGAGTTACATCCTGTATTATACTCCAGAGCTGCACTCACTATTCTGCTGGTGGAGTCACGGTCTACATACATTTCTTATTTTCTATGAATCTTTTGTGACTGCACAAAAGATTTGAGACTCCATTAACTACTTTGTCTGTAATTAATATACTCCATATTGCACCGTGATTATTTTTCTGCAATTTATCAATTACTGTCTCGCCTCCAACAGTAAGGCTATGTTCACACGCTTAGCAAAAAAACGTCTGAAAATATGGAGCAGTTTTTTATTCAGACTCGCGTTTTTCACAGCTTTTTTTAAGGCCGATTTTGGAGCTGCGTTTCTATAGAGTCAATGAAAAACGGCTCCAAAAACGTCTCAAGAAGTGACACGCACTTCGTTTTCAAAACGGCCGCGTAAAAAATGGCCCGTCGGAACAGAACGCCGTTTTTTCCCATTTGAAATCAATGGGCAGATGTTTGGAGGCGTTCTGCTTCTGATTTTATTGGGCCGTTTTTCGGCCGTTTACAGCCCGAAAAACGGCCGAAAATAAGCCGTGTGAACATGCCCTAATACTCATTAGATCAGGGGAGTACTTAGAGGTCAAGGGGTCTAATAGCAGAGATTTTAACTGGGACCCCTTTCTGCTGCTGATTATTACTACCGTACTGATAAGCACCTGGGACAATAGGACTTGGTGCTTGTTTGCTCCATCTCCTTTCCATCATCCGTGAGTAAGTTCCTTGTTAGTAAAGCCTATGGATAGGAGGTCCCTACAGACTCACCACACATTAAACTAAGAGACGGCGCAAACCCGGCCTGAGCCCCCTCTCCCGGGGCACCATAGCAGCCGCATACTCTGCTTTTATGGAATTTATGCCCTTGCTATACAACCCTGTCAATATCCTAATTTGTAGTAGTAAAATATTTGAAACTGTCCCTATATTGTGTATAACTCCTGCGGTTAACAATGGATACAATGTACATACATTACACAATGGATACAATGTACATACATTACACAATGGATACAATGTACATACATTACACAATGGATACAATGTACATACATTACACAATGGATACAATGTACATACATTACACAATGGATACAATGTACATACATTACACAATGGATACAATGTACATACATTACACAATGGATACAATGTACATACATTACACAATGGATACAATGTACATACATTACACAATGGATACAATGTACATACATTACACAATGGATACAATGTACATACATTACACAATGGATACAATGTACATACATTACACAATGGATACAATGTACATACATTACACAATGGATACAATGTACATACATTACACAATGGATACAATGTAACAATAATAGACTGAAGACATTTGCTGGTAACCACATCTTATTGACAAAGTTTACTAAAAGAACAGTTTCAGACCAGCAAAGTCTATCAGGATTCGTCTCACGTACGATTTGACCTAAAGAGCTATACTGTCATGTCAGTACTCCGTGTGCACATAATTTAATAACCTCAAAAGGCTGTTGGATCTGGTTTTGTAGGAAATTTAATCTCGCTCTGGAAGAAATGACATATTTTGTCAAAATAAAAAATCTAGAGTACAAGACGTAATATTGGGTAAAGCCGCAAAGAATGTATCGGAAGAAAAGTTTTAATGTAGAGTCATATTGGCGTTGTTGAATGGCTTGGAGACGCCCCAACACGTCGCCACCAATTTATATTGGTTTGGAAATGTGTTATATCCATAAAGATTTAGTTTCTTTTATAAACTGTTTATGGACTAAAACAGTTTTTTGTTTTTTTCTTCCCATTCTTTCATTTATACATTTTTACTAGGATCAGTGTGTCTCCTATCCCACGACTGTTCTGATAGTGGGAAATATCTGGTTCGTAAAGGGGTTCACACTGCGTTATATCTGCAAGGGCTTGGTGTAACATTTGCTCCAGAAAATCGTTCTGGTCGATATCAATTTAATTTCTGTGCATTGCTGCTTTATGTATTTTCTCATACAATAACCGATTAAGTCCCAAAGTTTTAGCATTTAATCAGCAGCTGTTTGAAGCGTATGACCATCCTTACAGTTTGTATATACATATAATCTACATAAAAAGTTAAAGTGGTTGCCAAGAATGAGAAAAACATAACTGCTTTCTTTCATAAACAGCGCAACACCTCTCCACAGGTTGTGTGTGGTATTGCAGCTCAGCCCCATTCACTTTAATGTAGCCAAGCTATAATACCATACACAACCTCTGGACAGGTGTGTGCTGTTTCTAGAAGAAAGCACCTATGTTTTTCTAATTCTGGACAACCCCTTTAAGTTACTTTGTAAATACTGTATGTGACATTACTTATCCTGTACTGATCCTGAGTCACATCATGTATTATACTCCAGAGCTGCACTCACTATTCTGCTGGTGGAGTCACTGTGTATATACATTATATTACTTATCCTGTACTGATCCTGAGTTACATCCTGTATTATACTCCAGAGCTGCACTCACTATTCTGCTGGTGGAGTCACTGTGTACATATATTACATTACTTATCCTGTACTGATCCTGAGTTACATCCTGTATTATACTCCAGAGCTGCACTCACTATTCTGCTGGTGGAGTCACTGTGTACATACATTACTTATCCTGTACTGATCCTGAGTCACATCATGTATTATACTCCAGAGCTGCACTCACTATTCTGCTGGTGGAGTCACTGTGTATATACATTATATTACTTATCCTGTACTGATCCTGAGTTACATCCTAAATTATACCCCAGAGCTGCACTCACTATTCTGCTGGTAGAGTCACTGTGTACATACATTACATTACTTATCCTGTACTGATCCTGAGTTACATACTGTATTATACTCCAGAGCTGTACTCACTATTCTGCTGGTGGAGTCACTGTGTACATACATTATATTACTTATCCTGTACTGATCCTGAGTTACATCCTGTATTATTCTCCAGATCTGCATTCACTATTCTGCTGGTGGAGTCACTGTGTACATACATTACATTACTTATCCTGTACTGATCCTGAGTTACATCCTGTATTATACTCCAGAGCTGCACTCACTATTCTGCTGGTGGAGTCACTGTGTACATACATTACATTACTTATCATTCACTGATCCTGAGTTACATCCTGTATTATACTCCAGAGCTGCACTCACTATTCTGCTGGTGGAGTCACTGTGTACATACATTACATTACTTATCCTGTATTATACTCCAGGGCTGCACTCACTATTCTGTCGGTTGTTACTGAAAACAGTCATCAAGCTTGTCAACATGCACCCCCCCCCCCCACACACACACACACACACTCACACCATAGCTGAGCTCCTTTAATGCAGGGGTCAGTTAGTTTTTCCTACATCAGATGACTGTACTATGTCAGCTGTGAAGACGACACTACTCTGATATCAAATCGACAGGGCAAGCTCTGTGCAGTCACTGAACAAGCAAGGAAATGCTGAGAGATTTCAGCTCCCAATCGTGCAGAATTGTGATTACTGCTCCGGAGTATAGTACATTATTCTAACATCAGACCGCTCCTGAGCTCTACTGATCCAGCATCCATAAAAATCCATAATCCGTTTTACTCCTAAGGCTCTGCCTGTTTTTCTCCCATTGAGTAGTTTTATTCATTACGGACGACAAACCGCCTGTCTCCTCATATCTTCCAACCTTTTACAGCATTGGGTTCTATCGGACGACACAAGTTTTCCTTTTACATTGTAATTAATGGTACGATGATTGATAAAAACAAAAAGTAAATCACAACACCATCCCATTCACTTTAGTGTAACAAACAATGTCTTGGGCTATGAGCATCATTTGTGCCAGGCCCCCCTCAATTGTTTTCTCATGTTGTAATGATTAATTTGGGGGGGGGGGCCTCTTATAGCAGCCACAGGGTATGCACACCCATTCTAAAAACGTAATTATTTTTTTTATTCAGCCTCTTGATAATCCAGAAAATCTGATAATCTGTCATGTGCTGGACTATTATAATTTAACTTCAAACTATAAACTTTTTGCAAGTGAGGGGCTTTTGTTAGGTTTGAAAAATTACGATCAGACTGATATGTTGCGGGTCTTTCGGGTTTTCTTGATTATCGGGTATTTTACCTGGATTACCATTTTTTATTCCCTAATAGTCCAGTCCTGCTCCTCCCTAGTTTATTGTTTTTTTTTTCACCTAAATCCCAGACTATTGGTTGCCTAATGATTGGACCTTTACCGTGCAGAGGAATAAAGCTCAAAATATATGTATAAAAATCTCTAGCAGTCATCATATGCATAATCCCATAACCAGAGCATCAACTAAACAAAAGTAAAACCGGCTCCATCAATTTTTGTTCTTTTGTGTAGGTGAATCAAGTCCAGCTGTATGGAAAGTCTCGGCGAGAAGCCATTTCCTTTCTTAAAGAAGTGCCCCCACCGTTTACACTGGTCTGTTGCCGCCGTTTGGTCGATGATGAAAATGAGAACTTTGTGGATGATCCAAAGGACCTTGAATTCCAGAATAGAGTAAGAGTGCAGCGGTGACAGACGGTTACTGTCAATCCTGCATTATTATCAGCAGCGGTGACCATGCATCTCGTGAATCAGAACTCAACTTTTGCGTTACCTTTTTCTGCCATTATGTAAAGTTTTATTCTCCTTTTACATCCGGAGATCAAGTAGGAAACAATTTATAAATTTAGCTTTGGATGTGAATGGAGAAAGAATTAATCACAACTACTAATTCGTAGAAGATGGATAAAAACTTGTTTTGGAGTGTTTTTTTCCATAGTTTGAGATGTGGTTTAGGATTTTGAGCATAGTTTTTGGAGTTGTTCCATACATTTGGGTTCTTGTTCTGCTTTGGGGTTCTTGGTATAGTGTTTTTTTTTGGGGTGATTTTAGTTTAGTTTTAGACTTTTGTTTTGCCATAGATATTGCAATGATTTGTGGTTTTGGAAATCAATTGTGTATAATTTTGGTTTTAAAGTTGGGAATAACCCTTTTAGGTATAGTTTTGGCTCTTACGCATAGTTTGGGTATGATTTTGGGCATAGTTTAGTGTTTTGGGCATAGTTCTCTTTTTTGGCATAGTTTTATATGGTTTTGGGTATGGTTTTTGGATTTTTGGAATTGTTTTGGGCATAGTTAGAGGGTTTTTTCCATCTCTACAGGATTTACCATAAATGTGTGATACATGTGGGTCCCACCTCTGGAACCCTAACCTATTGGAAAAACAGGGTTCCCACCATGCCTGTTTGCCGGTTCACTGTAGCCGCTTTCCTGTTTAATTGAATTGAAGAGTGGCGCTGATTCCGCATATCCCTCGCTATTAAAGTAGATCGATGCCAGGAGGTCGGGTAGTTTGAAAGCCCGAGTTGCTAAGTGCCCCAGGACTGATGACCCTGGGGTGCCCTGACTCACTGAGGGTGGGATCCCACTGAGAGAAGGCACATGTGCACGCACTTGTCTTTCACGCTATTTGAGCACACACCTTTATTTGCCCGGCCTTCTGGCTGGGCAATATGGAATTTTTATACATGGTGGATGTCCTGGCTGTATCACAGCGCACATCACTTTATTTAATTTTTAATCTTGTGGTTCAGTTTTCCCCTGCAACCCGGCCTCCCTTCTTCTTCTTCGGAGGGGAGGTGTAAACCAGACGCAGGCTCCAAGGTGGATACTGGGGTGGCAGCCCAGGTAGAAGCCTTGGAGTGTTGTTGGGTCTCCCTAAGCTTCGGCGCAGGGGGGGGATCATCGATCCTCGTTCCATTGGGCCTACAGGTAGGAGGGTTGGGGAATGGTTATGCGGGGCCTCTCTCCTTTAGGAGAAGAGCTGCAATAAACCCCATCCTTGTGCACTTTTTGTGTGGCACCTCTGCGCTTTTTATGCACTTGGGTGATAGAAAGCACGACTCGGGCTTTCAAAATCCTGTTGGGAATACCTTTTTAAAGGCTATGTAAACGTTTCAACAGCATTTCTTTTTTTTAATAAAAAGGTCAGTCATTGTGATTAGTGCAACTTTATAAATAGTTTTTATAAAAAATAATTTTTACTTTTTGATATACAGCTACATTGTATTCTCTATACAGAGCAGCTGTATCGTTGGCGGGGCTAAAAGGTTCAGCGTCAGTGGGTCCTGCGTGTCTCTGACAGTTCATAACTTAGAGGTGATCGATTACAGGTGGATCCTGTCTGTCTGAGACGCTCAGGACCCGCTGACACTGAACCCGTCAGTCCCGCGGGACTGACGGTTTCAGGACATGGCAAACGATACAGCTGCTCTGTATGCAGAATACAAAGCAGCTGTATCTCAAAAACTACAAATATTTTTTTAATAAAAACAAATTCTAATGTTGCACCAATCACACTGACCTTTTTATTTAAGAAAAAAAAAAAAAATGTCTTTCAAAGGTTTACATCGCCTTTACGGTTTAGTCCAGCTCAGTTTCTTTTCCATCTGATATTCGGTCACTCTTTCCAAGTGCAATTTGTGGCAATTTTTTTAATTAACTGTATATGTCTAATACTTTGTATTCGTGTCTTAGTATCGATGTTCTGTTGCTTTTATTTACTTTGCTTTTGTAGCAAGATGAAGAGGATAACGTGTTCAATATCCCAGAATTAGTTGGTGCCGAATATCATCAAAAGGTAAAATATATTGAAGGAAAACATTATTTTCTAACAAAAATGTACATGATTTTGCAGTTAAAAACATATTTGCAACATTTTATGTAAATTGTAACTAATTTGTACCAATCTGAGTTATCAGCTTTTTATTTATTTTTTTCTTCTCCATTCATGTCTAAAGCGAAATTCCAAATTCTGCTGCTTACCAATTCCCAAAGAGTGATGCATTGTGGGGGCTAAACTGCTCTGCCACATGTCTGACAGCAGGGAGGAGCTAGCCTATCTGTGTCTATGGGCAACCGGCGGAATATCAAAAGCAGCTTTGTATGTGAATAGAGAAAACAGGATTTCACTGCTGCCCTCTGCTGGTTAATTGTCTGCACAGAGCATGCTCTGCCAGGATGCATTATGGGAGATGTGTTATTCACATTACAACAGGTATAATAGTATATTTTAGACAGAAGCCTCTCCCAAAATGCAGAATAAGTGCAGAGCGGTGAAATCGGTAACGGTCCTGGACAAAACTTGGTTCTGTGTCTGAATATCTTTTTTCTTTAGTGAAATGAAGTTTGGGGGATTTGGAGGATTTAATTTGCTGGTAGAACAGCTCCAGTCCTGCGTTGCCAGCTGGATTTGCAGGTTTGCTGATCCCATAAAATGTTGCCAGAAATAAGCCGCACGTCTGAAACCGCGGCCAATTTACTGTCTTAATACTCCTCCAACCCATCATCAACTTTCTTTGTTTTCTCGTCTCGGTTATTAGAACAAACACACAATTACAAGTTTCATTTTAGGAACAACCAGTTAAAGACTTGACCCATGAGGCCAAAGATGAGGAGGATGATGGAGAGTTGACCTTGTGGTCTCCAGAAGTTCACATTGTTGAATTGGAAAAGGACATGCGAGGTCTTGGGTTCGGTATCTTGGACTATGAGGTAAGCGTTTCCAGGGATCAGAAGCTGCCACTCCATGAGGTTTGTGATTTGCAGATCTTGAGTCTAAATTATGTAAGGAATTGACTGTACAATGTTGGGTCTCCATCAAATGCATCAAATGGCCCCATTATTGATGGGGAAGAACATCGATCATCTCCGCATTCTCTAATTGGGGTTGACCAAAGCACACTACAGCCTTTAAGGGGTTTGTCTAGGATTAGGGAAAAACTATTTTTTTTTTCTTTCCTCACAGTTTTTGGTATATTTTTTTAACATATTTAGTTATGATCAGTTATTTAAAGGGGCTGTTTGGTTGAGAAAATTTTTGTAAAATGTCCTATTAAAGCATTGTGCGGCGATCAAGGGGGTCCTTCCGTTTCCATTGATTTAAAGGAAAAGTGTCCAAAAAAACCCATAGCTGTAGTTTTAGATCCTATCACAACTTTACAATGAGTGCCTCCATTTTGAATAAATTAAAGGGTTTTCCATGTTTATGCAAATAAAGCTTCATTATTATTCAAAGAAAAGTTCTGCAGCTTTCTGACATACTTTGTGTTTCAATTTTAAACTACACTCAGGGTCTCTACTTGCTGTCAGTGAATGAGAGCAGTCATTGATGTGCAGCTTGTTACAGTGTATCAGAGCTCTGTCTTGTAAAGAACCTACAGCTGTGTAAGCAGGACATGATCAGGATGGGTTTTCAGCCTCTGGATGTAAACAGTGACTGTGTCTATTCACTGATAATAAGCAAAGATCTTAAAAATAGTAAGGAATTAAAATACAAGTTGCAGAACTGACGAATAACTGCATGACGAGGCCGCAGTAAGCAACCCCTTTATGTTTTTCCGGATACAGCGCTGTGCTGGCTCGCTGCAGCCCCTTCAGTCAGCTGATCGGCGGGGGTGTCCGACTCGGGTGTTGGACCACCAATGATCTTACTAATGATAGGCCATCGAAGCAGATTGTATGAAAACTTTTACTACTTCACCTCTTGTTTTATGTATACCCATTTTATCACATAAGTGGAACATGTCACTGCTTCCCGAAAGATCATCCCTCCCCTTTCCTGAACCTGCTCCATCCACTATGTACCCCTCAACCTGTCACTTTCCACTTCATACACTGCCCTTGTCACATGCAGAGCGCTCAGTGCTCCTGGGGTCCCTTTTCCTTCCACTATATAACTCTTAGTCTGTGAGACTTTGCAAATAGTCTGGAGTAAAAAATAATTCCTACGATTTTGTGTCTACAGCTCCAATGCAGACCTGTGTGTCTCCATGGTTACAGACTACAAACAAACCCTATGTGTAGTCTGAACCTGCAGTCCTATGTCACTTCAATACCTCGACCCCCTCCTATTTTTTTTTCAAGCGTTTTGCAAAGTTGCTTAACTTTTTATTTAAGGTGCAGCGGAGAAGTACAAATGGTTGAGCCACTTGATGCATTTTCATGGATATTTCTGCCGCATCAAAGTAAACCGCATAGCCCAAACCTTAAAGGAAAATTGTTCTCTATCTGGTAAGACGTGTCCCCTTTAAATTTTGCATACAAGATGCAGAATTCATGTAGTATTGAATTACATCTCGTATCCATAAAACCGTCCAGATAACAATCCCCCGTCTTTACAAAGTTGTAGAGTAAATTCATTGAGTGGGATTTGGCAATGATTGAAAGCCACACACAATAATTACTGATCACAATGACACGAAAAAATTCCCGAGTAAAACGTTCCCTTATTTTGCTCATTGCTCCAGGACTTAATTTAGTCAGATAGTAATTTCATATAATTGTTGCAATTTGAGGTACAGAAATGAGATCCAGGGGGAGCGGAATGCCTCCTAACGCCTCCCAGTACCTCTCCGTCGCCCCCCCCCTCGTCTCCCCGTTCTGTCAGTTTTATTTATTTATTTCCTCCGATCCTGACGTTAAAATAAATGTGATCTATCTGCTGCCGGTGGCTTTTTGTAGCATGACATTACATTTCAAAGTTATTGGCTATAAACATTCACGCAGGCAGCGAAGCCTCGGGGCGACAAATGGACCCCGCGCCCGATCGTTCATCTTGCAGAATTGTCTGATGTGCTGATCGCGTTCAAATTTGTTTGTGAACTTTACAGATCTACGTGTAATTATACCGGGGGGGGGGGGCTGATGGTAGAAGCGAAGGACGGGGGTGCAGCTGAGGGGGATGCGGTTCTGGAGGACAAAGAGTCGCTGGACTAGAGGTTAAAAAGCTAATTTTTAAAAAAAATTATATAAAAAAAATAAATAATGTGGGAATTTTCTGGTATCCCCACAATCCAATACATAGTTACTTAGGTTGAAAAAAAGACATACACTATATGAAGAAAAGTATTGGGCCCCCTCTCGACTCCCGCCACAACCACCAATCAGCTGACTGAAAGGGCCCCGAATTTCGTTGCCGCAACCTCTAGAGTGTTTACCAGGCACGGCGCCGTTTCTAGTGGCTCTGCCTGGGATTGCAACTCAGTCCCATTTACTTGAACAGGACCGGAACTGCAATCCCAGGCACAGCCGATCCGGTAGTGTACGGCGCTCTGCCCATCAACCAGCGGGTGTGCCGGGAGTCGGATCCCCACTGATCTGATAATGCTGGTTTATCCTAAGGACAGGCCATCAATATAAAATGCCCGGAGAACCACTTTAATGATGGAATTGACCATTTTCTGATCTATTTTTTTTTTCCTCCATCCCATAACTAGCAACAATTTTTTTTACTTTTAGAGACCTGTCATTCCCTCCGCTCTCGCCGATCTGTATATTATCTGCTCTCTGCCAGACGGCCGGATTTAATCACAATTGTAGAGATTGCGTCTTATTTTCGCTTGATTCCAGGTTTCATTGTTTAACGTAATGAAAAATAATAAATTTAAAATAAAATGACCCCGAAACGTGACCGTTAAATTATTCTTGATTTATATAAATCTCATTATTCAACCGAGGAGGGAAACTGACGTGAACAAGTGACGTGTGTGTAATGATCGCTGCACTAAAGCTATATATAAAAAACAAAAAGTAAATTTTTTTTTTTAAAGTTGCGCGTACACTTTTTCAAAACTGCCGTTTCCGCGCATCCATATGAAAACTCGGCTCGGCTAAGCGTGCATGTTTATCCCAATAGAGAGAGGGGAATAAGCGGCTGCCAGGCTCCTCAGGCAGCGCTTTATCTCCTGATGAAAAAATAATAATCGGGCATCTGCGGTTGGGGGAGGGTCGGGACACCCTCTTAGGCTTCATTCACATCTGCGCTCCGTTCCGTCTGAGCTTTCCGTCGGAACGGAGCCCTGACAGAAACAAATGGACGCCATAGGTTTCCGTTTTCATCACCATTGATTTCAATGGTGACGGATTCGGTGCCAATGGTTTCCGTTTGTCTCAGTTGTGCAGGGGTTCCGTCGTTCTGCTGGAATCCATACCGTAGTCGACTTCCGTCAGTGTCTGTCAGGGCTCCGTACCGTCGGAACAGAGCTCGAGCGCCAATGTGAACTTACACATGGATTTGCCCACCTTCATCTAATGTGTATGGCCACTTTTTAAGGCTCATTGTAGAAAGTCAAAGAGCAGCTACTGGTGTAATAAACACGTTATATGAAGTGCGCCAAAAAATAGACCAATGTAAATGTAGTGACAGTTCTTTTAATTCAGCATCTGATAATCCGGCACTCGTTCAGCATAGATCTTGCTTAGGCTTTCTACTTGATGGTTCTCTGTCCTTACAAGCGATCTATATATTCCTTTCTATCTGCGTTTTATAATCCAGCACTCAATATGCCCCCGGATTAGGGGAGGTTTATTGTAATTTTTCATACATTTATGTGCAAATATTTCATTTTTTTTATTTTTTATCATTGTTTCCGGAACAGGTGCGTCTATATTTACTGTACTAATATTTAGTATTCTCTTTTTTTATTCTCTTTTTGGGGTGTTTGAAATATTTATTTTGTTAAACAAAAAGTTTATGACAAGAAACAGAAGTTTATTATAGGACTATTATTTGCATGCCCTGAGATCCTGCTGAGCTTGTGCTTATACACAGCAGCTAATCGGAGCAAGCAGAGCTGCAGCGTTTGAAGAGAGTTGTAGCTTCACAAAAGCCAGAGATACAAAGCAGAGCTGCTGTGTAAAGCATGGGGGAGGGAGAGAGCAACAACCTGAGACAGGTGGTTGAATTCAGACTCCAATAAACAATGGGGGGGGGGGGGTGATTCATTCAGGCTGGACCTAAACAGTGCTACAGTATCAAGAAGTGGCCCTGCCCCCTTGTGCTAAGCCCGCCCACTTTTCAAAAAGTGGCGGATGCAATGTAAAATGCGGAAACAATGCGGGCTGTTTAATAAAACAAAAGTCAGGATGGACTACAGATATATGTGGCCCTTTTGGCGACCGGGTAAAAGATTGCCATGGGTCCCATATATCCCTTGGCGTTTGGAAACGGACCAATCACATTTTAGCTGCCTTTTTACTGGCAATATACAACATTATAAACCCGCTGGATATGGTACAACATACAAAATCTCCCTATATCTTCCGACCGGTTTTCATTAATATTCCCTGGTTGTTCTCGCCGCCAGTGATGTCATGTAGGCCAATAGGCGGGCCGCTACCTGAGATTTATTAGTCCCCATTACCATATTTGATCATATTTGAGATGTACAGGGAGCACTTTGCAAGAATTAAACTTTGTAGTTAGGATATGCATTTGCAAAATGACATATCCCTGTGGGCAGATTTCCTCTGTGGTTCCAGCACATCACGTTTCCTTGTGCGGCAAAAACCTCTAATGTGTAAGAAAGGGTTTTAATTACCGCCCCTCTCCCCTCCCCCGCAGCGGATAGATGTACAGACCAGTTCTCTAAAATGGACAGTGAGTGGCTCTGGGGTGAAGGTTACCGGTTGGAATAGACTTTTCCAATAAGTATTGTATTTCCGCGCGAGCCTAACCTCTTACATATTCAGTTTTATGCTAATGAATAAATCCATTTCAAGTAGATTGAAGTTTGAAGTTCTCCAGAAAAAGCTCATTCATTACCTAATAAATAGCGAATTCTTGTCCGGAATTACTTGCAGGGAAAGTAGTGAGAGAGAAGATTCCCCCCCCCCACCCCCACCCCTTAGATTTAGCTTAGTACTTTGAGATATTGGACCCCAGTCCCATTGATGGTGTCGCCATTTAAAGGAACACTCTAGACAAAACTGATACTGTGTAATGATTTGTGCAGGAACTAAGGGGGCGGAGCCTGACTCACAGAATCTCATTGATTATCGCTGCAACTGTATTCTGGAAACAACCATTGGATTGGAGACTCATTATAAGTAATAGGAGGTTTTCATTTAGGGGGCGGTGCCTGACTCACGGATCGGCTCTTCGGGGATTTTTTATTATGCACTGCCCCCTAAATTAGTCTTACCCATTCTGGGAGTCTCCCATTCAGTGCTGTTAATAATCGGGAGACCATAAAAATTGAGATGATTTTGCAAAGTTTTCAATTGGCTCCTCACCAATTTCGCGATCGCTTCGTGTTGTCAGTGAATGTCACGACCTGTCAGTGTTAAAGCTATCCATTTGGAGTCTAGAAGAGGAGTGAGATTTTTGCTCCATCACGTGACCCTCTCTTGCCGCAGCAGTGACGTCCCTTATCAACGGAAATCACTGCTGTGACCAGAGATTTGCTGCAAGGTCACATGGAGAGACCGGACACCGCTTCGGCACTGAAATAATTAACCCTGCCTGGACATAGTATTTTAAGAAGGTGAGTATAGTATGATTTCTTATTTTATACTATTTGCTGCCTGCTGCCCACTGTATTAAATGTCAGACTTCCCCTTTAATTGGGACATTAAAGGGGGTCTTTGCTTTGGACAATCCCTACTTGTCAGAAGGGTCTCTTGACAATAAGCAGATCACAAAGTGTCCTCCTGATGGAACCCCCAGCGATCAGCTGTAATCTGTGGGGAAACCTGGCTGTAAAGTTTCCCTACAGCTCCACCACAGGAGAAATGAAGTATTACTGTAAAGACGGGGTAGGCAGACAGACCGGTGAGCCCTAATCTACCCGCCACTCAGTCCCTGCCTACTTGCAACGGCCCGTCCTAGGCGACGGTGTACAACTGGGCGACGGTCCCTACTCTCACTATGTGCACGACAGACAAGGGTACATAGAAGCTAAGGGAAATGGGGCAGATGCCCACAGCAACACCGTGAGCTACAAGAGTAGTGAACGAGTTGAGTCAAACCAGGAGTGTACGAGGTACCAATTGCAGAGCAAGAGCGTAGTCCGTAAAGCCAGGGTCAATATGAAGCAGAGCCAGGAAACGAGCAGAATCACAGGCAAAGGAGGAGCAGGAAATGAAGGTATATATAGACAGAGGGCGGGAGCTAGCTCCATCTGGCCAGGCTGTGATAGGCTCTCCCACTCCTCAGCCTCCCAGCCTGAGTGGTAGAAGAAGGATTCAGGCTGGGTTCACACGACCTATTTTCAGACGTAAACGAGGCGTATTATGTCTAGTTTTACGTCTGAAAATAAGGCTACAATACGTCGGCAAATATCTGCCCATTCATTTGAATGGGTTTGCCGACGTACTGTGCAGACAACCTGTCATTTACGCGTCGTCGTTTGACAGCTGTCAAACGACGACGCGTAAAAATACAGCCTCGTCAAAAGAAGTGCAGGACACCTCTTTCAGACGTAATTTGAGCCGTTCTTCATTGAACTCAATGAAGCACAGCTCAAAATTTACGGCTGTCAGAGAAGCCTCGAAAAATGCGAGGAGGAGCATTTACGTCTGAAACGAGGCAGCTGTTTTCTCCTGAAAACAGTCTGTCATTTCAGACGTAAATGACAGCTACCGTGTGCACATACCCTCACTCTATCAGACTTAGGAGCAGGTGCAGACTGACTAACCACGGGCGTCAACACAGAAGCTGTGTCTGGCAGATCCTTTACAATTACACAGTGTCCATTCATATCAATGTGTTTGTGTAATGCAGGACAGGTCCTCCAGAGAGAGACGCTCTATGTAACCGCTCTCCACTCTGACCAAGAGATGAGGGTCCTGAACAGAGGACCCCCCTGTATTAACTGTATGATAATGAGTTTTCCAAATTGGGCAACTCCTTTAATTTTATTTTTCAAATATGTCCGCAAATACGTTGTCATTTTTGGCTGTTGCCTACAGAAAACAAAAATAGAGATTGGGGTCTCTAGTGATAACCCCTAAACCATCTGAGGCCTCCAGGGCTATTGGCCCTTCATCCTTTTTAGAGCAGCTTGGATAACATATATCACCATTAACCTCTTTATCACCATAGTCCGCCAGGTATTCTTGGTATTACCTACTAAAGACCACTATGTATATTACCAGGGATACTATCACTAACCTCAGTATAATGGTGAAGGGGTATTTTACCGGCACCCCTGTGGGCCCCTACAAGGAAAGTCCCCATATACTTCCATATAATGTGTTATCTTTCTGTTTCTGATAGAAATTATGCGTTTTTGGACTTTTATCCAATCGACACAAATCTGTAATAATATGTCGATGACGTCACTGACCAGAACAACCATTACAACACTGGCTTTAATAACCATGTGATGGCTTTCTACCAAGACGGAGAGAAACACAATATTCCTCCAGGTAGATTGTTAATAATGGTCCTGATACATGGACGCTCCCTCCCGTGGCTACTTCTGGCCGCTAGCGATGTGTTGCTTTCTGCCAGAATCTTGTACTAACAACAACCTCCCCGTAAATAATGAATTGTGGCTTTCTGTCTCATTGAAACAAATGGATATTCTGCTCCAGACCACAAAAGTCGTATTATTACTATTATTACAGTGGTTGTTGCTATTGTAAAAGTTACATTTGGCTGAAATTTTCTGGAAAGAAAAACATTGTGCTCCCCTGTCGTCCCCCGTACCCCCCTAAACCCTCTATTTCGCTGACATAGTGCTAAAAAATTGACCTGCAGGCTGTAATTTTATGCAGAGTCCCACAGTTCGGTAGCATTCCTCACCAACCCCAGGCCTTCACCTCAATGCTGGTGTGACAACACGAGGTTGACCCTTGAAAATCCTATTGTTTTTCTTTTTATCTCAGTAGGAAACATTCGGTGCCGATTTTCTTAATACTGTATATCTCTCTAGTGAATGGAGCTTTGCCCTTCTGATACAGAGCTCCAAATCCCCTGAATAGACATAGTTAAAATATAAAATTCTGTCTACTTGCAGTCACCACTAGGGGGAGCTTACTGTATACGGTGTTATTATTGAGTTGAATGTATAGATATTATGCAGTAATCTCCCCCTAGTGGTGGCTGCAGGCAGACTGAATTTGATCTTTTAGCCCTGTCTTTGCAGGGGATTTTATTTACTGGAGTTTCCGTCTAACAAATAATTATACGAATGATCTCCAGTGGTCACAGACGGATTAACACTCTGTGACTTGTGCAATACATCATCAATGCAACTCAAACTAGTGCAATAGCGGTAGTTACATCAACTTCTATGTGGGGTGGTTATTGCGGGGCGATATCCGATTTATGTTGTGAAGCTGCCGTGCCCACCTATACTTTGTGGGTTTTTTTAAATCTTGGGACCAGCAGATCATGGGAGGTTCTGTTGATTGTAAGCCCCCAGGATCAGCGGTGAGATCCCCAGTGGAAATGCTTGTGTTTCCTGTGGCGCCCCTGCAGGATCAATGAAGCATTACAGGTTGTGCATGAAGTTAAAGGGGTATTCCCATCACAGTGATGACATATCGCTAGAGTATGCCATTGCTTTTTGATATGTCTGACTGCCAGGAATCCCTGCAGGCCGGCACTTCCAGCCATCCCACTGTACAGGGAACTGCAACACTGTTCTATATAAGTGAATGTGGCCGTGCCTTAGTTCCCTGCACAGTCAGTGTCCAGGAGCGCTGCTGTGCAAGGAAAAACTGAAGGGGTTGTGGACCCTTAATTCTCAGGATCTGTGGGGGTTCTGTCAGTTAGACCCCCAGTGATCAGCAACTGATGGCATATCCTATCAATATGCCATCACGGTCTAATGACAACCTATCCTTAGGGTGCCAGGCACATCCACAACCATATGTACTGTGTTGTGCCACCGAAGAAAAGATCTTCAATATTAAAGTCCCAGAAAACCCCAATAATTGGTGTCCATTGTTCTAACTTGGTGCCTGCTTTGAGTAAGGGCTCATTCACACGAGCGTGAATCTCATTGAAACAACGCGCAGCGCGCGGACCCTTTGATTTCAATGGAGCTATTCACACGAGTGAATTTTCACACCGCGAGAGTCCGTTGCGTGAAACTCACTGCATGTCCTATATTGGTGTATTTCACGCATCTATCCGCCCATTAAAGTTAATGGGTGCATGAAAACCACGGACCACACAAGGACGCACATCTGTGTGCTGTCCGTGTGTCACGCATCAATTGCATTGAAAAACAAAAGTGAGTGCGTGTGTGAAAAACACATGCCACACGCAAAGCACACTCATGAAAAACGCAACGCACACGGACAGATTTTACGCGCGTAGATTTGTCACGCTCGTGTGAATGTAGCCTTAGACTGGATGCAGCTTTCAGCCCTTGATAATAGAAGGCGTCTCCATTAGGGCCCTTCATGATAGTAACTTGGGGCCCATTGGGGATGAGTAGTATCACAGAGTAGGAACGCTTCATAAAACAGAACCTTTATTCATTATTCACATTAATATACTCTAGGTAATTATTTTGAATACAAATACTCCAGACACAGGGTTGAATCAATAAGCAATGCACAATAATCACCTGGAGTATCCAGAAAATTCTATCTAGGGGGCGCCACCCCAGGAAGTCATCACAGACCATGTGGACTACCAAGCCCCCATCTACAGCATCTACACACCGGCCTGCCTTGTCATATGCATCATCTTCATCCACCAATTGTGCCGATACAAGCAGATACTTATTCTACATGTGTATATAACTTTATAGGTCTCCAATCACACACAGCTTGTCCAATATTGTCCCCGGATGAAGCAATGATGTTTCGGTGTTGTGGTCATTTAATGTAATATTTGGTGCTTAGAAATGACACTTTTTGTGTGTGATATAATTTTTGTACCCCCGGAGTTTGTCCATAGGATGTGTACGGTACTACGCCCCCTAGGTAGAATTTTCTGGATACTCCAGGTGATTATTGTGCATTGCTTATTGATTCAATCCTGTGTCAGGGGTGTTTGTATTCTACAGAATTACCTGGAGTATATCAATGTGACTGATGAATAAAGGTTCTGTTTTATGAGGAGTTCCCCCTCTGATGCTACTTGATACTTTATTGATTTCAGTGATAATATCCATTGGGGATGAGAATTGCTAAAATTCAATTCTGCCCATTGTGTTGACATTTCTCCTGTGATTCTGCCCGCAGTCTGGGTGGATACAGAACAGGAGACAGTGGTGGGGACGTGTGTATTTTGGAGGACGTTCCACCCTATAGAAAATCCACAGTAAGCGGAGATATTGAGTGAACGTGATCCGGCTACTCTGTAATTCACTCCTGTCTTATGGTTTTTATGAATTTCTTTAGCCTTAATGTGAACCCAGGCTGCTCACCCGCCAGCGCTTACACCCTCAAATGTCTATATGGGGGTACAATAGGATTTCATCATGGTTCCTTGTTGGGTCTGGGTCTGAGACTGTGATGCAATGTATTAGAGGGGCCGTCTACTTTAGGTTGTGTTCCTAACATATGTAGGTGATCTGAAGGGGGTCCGTCGATCAAGACTCCCCCATCGCTCTAGAGGCTGTCACTCTGGGGGGCTGCAGTCAGCAGCTGCTTCTGTTGGTGAAATCTTTCTCTTTACCCTCTGGACTGTTCATTTGGGGTTAAAAATCTGGATATCCAAGTCAATTTTCAATCTATTAAGCTTAGTCCTATCTGTTTCTTGGAGAGCTGGATGGCAACAAATATAGCAACCTTTTCAGCTTATCTGGGCGGGGGGGGGGGGGTCCAGCTTTCCCAGACTCCTGAAAAGCAAGTCTATCTAGTTAGACAGAAATCTTGAGGTGGAGGATGTATCATTGCTTATTTAGGAAGTTCTGCCATTCAGGAGCCTGGAAAAGCTGGGAGAACACCCTTGTGGGAGCTGATTCGGGTCCAGGGGTGCAGTTTTTGGTCCTTATTTTGTTTAAATCAACCCCCGCCCCCACTCTTCCAGCCCCGCACAGCCACATACCAGGACAGATTATTTCAGCGATCTGTTTATTTGACTTTGTTTCTATCAGCACCGCGTGCCGCACATTCCACGTGTGCTGTGATTTCTGGATGGGCGCGGAGGGAACGAGGGGAAGAACGCTGGACTTTGTATTGGGGGAATTACATTCATATATAAAAAGTTGGGCCCGGGGCAGGAGTTCATATTCAGACAGGTGATGGTCAGGGGACGGGCCCTCCACATACATTGTGGGGGTGGGGGGGGATTATACTTACAATAAACCCTTAGGGTAAAATTAAGGGTAATGAATATAACATTGGGGGTGCAGGAGCTCCCCAACATGAAACTTTCATGGTCTCACATTTGGGATTTGTAATATTTTTGACTATGTGCCCTTCCTCTACATTTCACAGACACAGGGGAAGGAGCAGAGCCCACAGCAGCACATAGTAGTTAAGGAGTGTGCTGATCTCGTGGGAGGCAGCCTCTCGCGTGATCCGGCATTTGAATGGAGCAGTGTCATGCATGGAGTAAAACAGTGAGAAGCCACAGGCTGATTGGAAAGACTGCGCCCCATCAGCACAGAGTATTTAAGGAGATCTATATCCTCTGGTAGGGTAACCCGTGCACTAATATGAGGAGTGTGCTGATCCTGTGCGCAGACTGAGAGTTACTTAGTGGAAGGAGCAGAGTGCCTCAGCAGCACAAAGTATTTAAGGAGGAGAGCGTGCTGCATGTGTAGGAGATAGTGACCTGTCCAGTCATGTAATGGTAGTGAGGACAGGGCTGTATGTGACAGGGGCAGCGTCCTGAAGTGAGTAGGAGAATAGGGACAAGCAGGAGGTCACAGTCTGAGAGTTATATAGGGGAGGAAACATTGCCCCAGCAGCACAGAGTATTTCAGGGGATACGTATGCTGATCTTGTGGGGGGCAGAGGCTTGTCTACTCGTGTGATGGTGTTAGTGAGGACAGGACTGCATGTGACGGGCAGAGCCATGATGTGAGGAGGAGAATGGAGACAAGTGGCAGGTCTCAGACTGAGAGTTACATAGGGGGGGGGGACCAGGGCCACCAGCAGCACAGAGTATTTAATAAGAGGAGTGTGCTGATCTTGTAGGAGGCAGTGACCTGTCCATTCATGTGATGATGTCGGTGAGGACAGGGCTGTATGTGACAGGGGCAGAGTCATGAGTCCTGCAGCAGAATAATGTAATAATCTTCATACTTTATTGCCTCTATATTCACCCATCGTACTCTTAGGCTTCATGCACACCACCGTCATTTTTATCCACCATTACGGATCTGTAATTGCGGATAAAATACTGACCCATTCATTTCTGTCGGCCCCGGACACCTTCCTGTATATTTATTGGTGTGTGTCCGGGCCGTAGAAACGACCTGCAAAACATAAGACATGTCCTATTTTTTGCATTTCTGGACCGTGCTCCTATACTTTATAATCCGCAAATGCAGATGACAGTCCGCGGCTCGTCCATGCAGTATTTCCGCTCAGTGTGCATGAGTCCTTAGTTTAGGATCTGCCTAATATCTGTATCTTGTCCATCACCTAGAAGAAGGAATATAATAAACGCCATTCCATGATCTCATCTTCTTCTCCTTCCTCACACGTAGTTTCTTGAGTTTGCACCCTGGGCACATCCACATTACCATCCGCCTTTCACAGTCGTGTCCTTCATCGTCTCTATACAGAACTGGACCTATAGAGGCAATTACTTTAATGCTGTGCTCCCCTCGGGGGTACCCATCTCTTTGGGGACAGTTTGCACCCACAGTCTAGTCTCCGTGGAGGTGGCTTTGTTACCCAGCGAGGAATGTGTTCTTAAAAAAAGTGTCCTTCAGCAGTTTGTGCTGTGCGCATCACAAAAGTGACGACTGCTGTAACTGCATTTGTTGGGAATTATTGATCGTTACTGCCCTCTCTTGGCCAATACACATATATCTTCGCTCGGAGAATATTCTGAAGTTCTCCTGAGTCAGCATATGTGCTTAAGTTTTCCATCAACCTAATGGATCAATTCAGTCTACTCCAAGGAACGTCTGTTTAAACTGCAAAATAGGCGCAGCAGCACATTTTCAGGGTTATATCTTCTATACCCCCCTTTGCTACGATGATCATTGAGTAGATGAAGGGGGGGCGGCGTGCCGTATAAAGTACTGCAGTTTCTTATCATGGGGAGTTATCGCTATCGGGGAAAAAAAGTGTTTTTATCTCCGCTTAATGAATTCTAATTTCAATTGACTGATGTGCAGTTTGATTTTTTTGTAAAGTTTCGCTCCTGCGGGGCGCGCCGCACTGTTGCGGAATCTTCCATACGTCCTTGACACGGACTGCGTCACAGGTGTAAATTCACTCGTCTCCGATGGAAGCCGTTTCAAGGACATTGACTCTGAAGAGTAAGCAGAGAAAGTGCGTCAGCGATAATTTACAGGGATAATCTAATTTGTAAATCCAAAGGAGAGGTTACGAGTGATGACTGACTTATTTCTGATACGGTGGGGTCTAATTTGCACAATCCCTTTTTGTTAGAAGGGTCCCATGACTATAAACTGATCACGGATTATCCTACCCCCGAGACCACCAGCGATCGGCTATAATCTGTGAGGGAATCTGGCAGCAAGTGTTCCTCTGCAGCACCACCACAGGAGAAATTAAGTATTACACAGTGTCCATTCATATCAATGGGCTATTATTGTAATGTGTGACTGTGCCGGGTCCTCCAGAGCGAGAGACAATCTTTGTTGCCCATGTCCATTTTAGTAATTATTTTAATTCCTTGATAAGATAAAAGGATTGTCTGGTTAGAAAACCTTAACATCTACTTAGTATGAGCTATTGATCGGTTCTCGGGGAAGGTTTGGGGACTGAATAGGTTCTGGTGACTGTCCTTACCGATGGAGCAGATCTCATCATTATAATAACTGACCAGTGCTATATGTGTTCTTATAGGTCATAATCTGTGGGGTCTGCTATGATGATTATATTAGGAAGCTGTATGACCAGGAATCCACCAATATACAGTATCCCTATTATTGGAAGTATTTCGCAAGCAGAAGCGTCCCCTTATAGTCAGAACATATATATATATATATTTTATTTTTTTTTAAATGGGGCTTAATGGAGACTCGTTGTAGCATGTAGGAATACAGTCATGCAAAAACGATTAAGACCTTGTGTGAAACAAAATGCAACTGCTACTGCACATGCTAAAAATCTATGTGTAGCCCCAGCCTTATAAAGGTTCTCCAAATGTATGCAAATAAAGCTTAATCATTTTATAATAAAGTTCTACAACGTTCTAATGTGCTTTGTATTTGAATTCCCCACCATTTTCAAGATATTTCCTTGCTATCAGTGAATAGAAACATTCTTGATTACATCCGGAAGCTTAAAACTTGTAAAGACTTAAAGGGGTTGTTCACTACCGGACAACTGATGATTATCCACCGGATAGGTCATCGGTGCGGGTCCGACACTCCGACTCCGCACCGATCAGCTGCATCGGATGTCGTTGCACAGTATGCAATGTACGGAGCCGGAAGCAGTTGGCTCCATACATTGCATAGCGGCCGTGCTGCAGAACTGCATCTCTGCTCCTATTCACTCGAATAGGAGCAGCTCGGCCGCTATTCCGTCTTCTTCCGGCATGGGTGTCTGATGCCCGGAGGCAGCTGATCGGTGCGGGCTCCGGGTGTCGGACCTGCACCGATCATACATTGATGACCTATCCGGTGGATAGGTCATCAGTTGTCTGGTAGTGGACAACCCCTTTAACACTTCCCACCGCTAATGACTTGTTTCAATTGTATGCAGTGTAGACAATTCTCTGTGAAGATTGTGGACTCCAGACTTGATACATTGTAACAAACTATCAGGACAGGAGAGAGATTTGTGCTGCTGATATTTTTAGCTCGCACAGGATTGTCAAGATTGTATTATGTCTATACAGGTTTTCATGCTCTGCATGTAAACTCTGCTTCCATTCACTGATAGCAGAGATATTGAAAATGGTGAGGAAACAAGATCCAAAGACCTGACAATCTCTTTAAAAACACACACAAAGAAATGTATTTTTCCTTTTAAAACTAGTGTACATATCTTTTATAATATCATTTTTTCCCCCTAAGGCTTTTTTCTATCATATACAGTACAAGTAGTTTAATCCGGCATCCAATAGTTCAGAAATTCTTATAATCCAGCAGTGATTCTCAGAAAAGATGATGATCTGTAATTCCAATGTTCTATACGTAGACGGTCTTTGTAAACATTCATTCCCCTTCTGAGTTGTTTTGATTTTTGTTTTTTATGACTGTCCGATAATCCAGACCTTCTAATGCCGGATTAAAGGAATTTTACTGTATTTTTTATTCTCTTTTTAAAAAAAAAGCTCTATGCTTTATTCTGTATGACCAGTTATTGTACAAGTAACACCTATCTACGTTCTTGCTTTCCTCTCCATATTATTTCTCTTCTATACTCTCTGCTTCAGCCTCGGGATTCACCCTCCGTGCCCGCAGTGACCATTATTAATGCCCGCTTTCTCTCCCTGTCTGTGTGTAAGAAGACGTGAACGCTTCGTGGTCTTTCTCACTATTTTGGCTTTTGGCTCCATCTTCAGGATCCCTTAGATCCAGCAAGGACGGTGATTGTGGTTCAGTCTCTGCTAGCGGGTGGTGTAGCTGAGGAGAGCGGACAGATTCTGCCTGGTGACCGCTTGGTCTTTGTAAATGACAGTTTTATGGACAATGCTTCGCTGGAAGAGGCTGTGCAAATATTAACATCTGTGCCACCGGGAAGAGTTCGCATTGGCATTTGCAAACCATTGGTGGTAAGAACTGAACCCCCCGGCCCAGTGCACCCAATTGTGATTCTAATGGTGACCCTGAAATCCACGTCTAATCCGTCATTTCTACCAAATATCAACATTCACATAAATATGGCTTCCTGAGCATCTGGACCCTGCATGATGATTTCTCATAATCCCAAATATAACAAATGAGGTGATTTATGGGATAGAAGCCAAATCCAAACAAATGCTGAAATCCAAATCCAAAATTCAATTTTTAAAGGGGTATTCCGGCTTCAGCCAGTAAAGTTTATTTAATGCATAATAGAAAGTTATACCATTTTCCGATATATTTTCCATATCAATTTCTCAATATTTTCAAGATCACTGCTTGCGGTCATCCAATAGAATCCATTGTTTACTTCTAGGTAATAACATCCTGTCCTGGTCAAGTGATGGACACACAGATGCCTGGCTCGTTATTGTAACGAGCCGTGCACCTGTGTTTCCATCACGTGACCAGGACAGATTTTTATCCACTTGAAGTGAACAATGCAGCAAGCAGAGATCTTAAAAATGTGCAAAATTTATACAAAAAGTATATTGAAAGCTTGTAATTATACAATATACAAAGATTAACCTTTTATTTGGTGAAACTGGAATAACCCTTTACATCAATTATTGAATGATGTGTCATTTCAAGTCTCGTCCAGTCTGATGTGTATAAAGCTTCATGAAAAGTTCTGCAACTTTCTAATATGCTTTGAGTCTCAATTCCTCACCATTTATTAAGATCTCTGCTGTCAGTGAATGGAAACATTCTTGTATACATCCAGAGGCTTGATACCTGTACAGACCTAATACATCTCACAGTGGAGGGTTTTTTTACACTTTTTTTTTTCCAGTCTTGACAATCCTCTGTCAGATAAAGAGTCTGGACTTCAGACTGAAACCGTTTACCTGCACTGATACATTGAAGCAAATTATCAAGACCGCAGAGAGATTTGTGCTGTTTGTGTATTTAGCCTACAGCAGATTGTCTGGACTGGATACAGTTGTAAAAAGCTGGGAGAAGTTTTAGGTCTGTACTCTTTTTCAGCCTCTGGTTGCAATCAACCGTTCACTGACCGTAAGCAGAGATCTTGAAAATAGTGGAGAATTGAAACAAATTATAATACAAATCTGCAGAATTTTTTGTTACAATGTAATAAAATGTCAGCCCATCCCATGTCACTAAGCAATGGAGGCAATATCTGTTTTTTTGGCCAGAGGGACTAGTGAAAGGGGTTTTCCACTGTCGTATGAGCTAAATGAATTTATTGCACCTTCCTGCAACTTTTACTAAATCTATTTATTTATTTAAAATTAAAATCTAGCAACTCCCCTACCCCACCACTTGGTGCTGCCCCTTGATCAGATGCCCCAACGCTAAGTGGGGCCTCAGCGCCCATCACCTGGACTGGCAGCCACCAATATGAATCATTAGGAATTCAGGTTATCCAACATATTTCTTATTTTTGTTGCCATGGATTGCTGCTCAGTGGCTACGACATATAATGAATCTGAAGAATCCAAACAGATGTTATAAAAACTACTTTGCAAACCCAGAAATGAAATAAACGTATTGTATTACAAGCTGCAGAGTTTAGGAGATAATACTTACAATTTGGCTGAAAGTGGAACACCCCTTTAAGTACCGACCGCATGGTGGTCAAGGTGACGGTGCTTGTCACACTCCGGCTTGGTGGCTAATCCGACATACTGGCGTCTGCTCTCACACTTTGGAGCATTTTCTACTAACCCTAGACTTATGGGAACGAGGACCAGGATGGGGCAACACGTGATTTATAATGAGAATTTCCTCCAAAAATTAAAAATCTACAGTAGGTCTCAGTTGTCATTTCCGATTCTGGATAGCAAATTTGCCTGATTATGTAGTAATAGGAAGCACGGGACAGATGAATGCACAACTAGCAAATTTGCCATTCAGGAATCTGAGAAAGTTGAGTGACAACCCCTGTGGAAGCTGGGATGGCAGCCATATTGGTTGTCACCCAGCTCTCCCGTGGCCATGAGGTGAGCGCGTGTCTGCTCCCCCTTGTAAAGCTCCTGCATACACTAGTGCTGGGGTAAGTATTCATTTAGACTTTAATTGTGGGGTTTTTACATTGCTTTACTACCACACAGGAATAGTCCCCTTGGTGAGTGAGCGGATGATGAGGGTTATGTCATTCCTTTAATCTTGACCTGAACCTGTTTTGTTTTTTTTTCTGATTTTCTGTTCTTTGTGTTTTTTTCCGACCAGAATGATATGAAAGACGGACACGTGTATATCCCACTGGTAGGGGAATCGGAGGATAATTTGGAGTTAATGGTGGACAACACATCGCCAAAAGCGCAATTCTACCATGTAATGACAACGTATATTTTTATGTACAGTGAACGTCCTTTAATCCGCCCCCTGATAATCCAGAAATTCTCATAACCTTTACCCATATAGAATTGGAATTTTTAAAAACTGGTAACAGTAGAATGAGCTGAAAAATCAATTATAGCCTTTCTATGACTGACCAATAATCCAGAATATTTGATAATCCAGAATTTGTCAGGTTCTATTATTACCGGATTAAAGGAATTGTACTGTATTGTCGTATGTCATTGTGCTTTGTGGTTTTGCGTTGTCTAGAAAAAAGTGTGCCGACAAAAATTGTCAGTGTTGCCCATAGTAACCAATCAAATTGCAGCTTTCCCCATAGTAACCAATCAAATTGCAGCTTTCTGTCTCCTTCCAGTTCACACTTTTTGTCTTTTATTTGCTGATAGGATTTTGGACAACGCTTTTCCGTCGGGTCATCTAGACTTTTTGGTCATAAGGAGTTTAAAAGGGGTGTCCAGGATTATAGTTGTAGTTATATGTTGGAGGGCTCCCGACGTACACCTGGCTGCAATGTATCCCACTGTATAGGTGCTACCTGAAGTGCTGTGCCCGGGGAAGCTCCTGACGTCACTGTCCTTACAAAGACCGTGACGTCAGGAGCTTTACAATGCCGGAATCCCCGGCCAGGGGATCGATAGCGCTCTGGCGGGGACTCCAGACACTACCTGCAATGGCGGCCCTATATCCCCCTGCGACTACAAGAACGTTAAAGCAGCCAGAGTCCACGGCTGCTATCTCTGCCCAAAGAAACCTTCGTAATTAGAGCTCCACTGTGGTAGACCCAGAGATGGCAGCCGGGTTCACCGGCAGTACAAGGGTTGCGGGGGATAGGGCTGCCGTGCGGGCAGGCAGCCTCTGCTGTGCCGGGGCACTCCACCCATAACTGTCCATATATGGACAGTTACATCAATGGAGTTTCCTGATGCATGTGTTTAATAGAGGCCTGTGAAAGATGCAGTGGCATTCGTCACTCATAGGCTCCCATGTTAAAAAAAAACAACCGTATGCAGCGCATTATACGCGTGATTGGCTGGATGGAAAAGCGTGATCTACTACGCTATTCCACCCTTCAAAAAAAAAGTATACTGACATATACCAGCCCGACAGAGGTCAAAAGGGCTCCATTAGCTTGGCCTCCATTTAGCTAATGGAGCCCTATGTACACGTTAAGCTTTCCTCCGACGTACACGCTAAACACAGGGCCAAAAGTGAAGATGTAAACCCGAATGTCGAATTTTAAAAACCTACAGATATTGGGCCTCAATTATCTACACTAACAGTAAAGCTATCCTTAGTTTCCCATAGCAACCAATCACGGCTCAGCTTTCATTCTTCCAGAGTAGTTTATTAAATGAATGCTGCACTGTGATTGGTTGCTATGGGCAACAAGGACAGTTTTACTAATAGACCGTTTTCGTATGTAAAATCTATAGGTTTGTATACAAGATGCGGCTTTGGTTGTATAGACCACTCATTTTTGTTTGTTCATAGTCATCAATGGCCGTCTGATCGTGACGGAGCGTTGTGTCTGCTTCATTTTACCCTTTAAATCACTGTGACCCTATAAGATCTCATCCCCTGGCACCAGATGGCGTCTATATATTGATTTATCCCCATTTTTTTTCTAGGAGAAATACCAAGTGGAGCCATTCATAGATGAAGGCAGAGAGGATCTTGTTGACGAACCATCTCTGGCTATGGGGCCAGCCTTTAATATCCAGCACAATAATCCAGACCCTTTACAAGAATCGTGGGAAATGCACGAAATGGAGGGATTTATAGAAGAAAGAGAGATGCTGGTGGATGATGAGGACACCCAACAAGACGCTTCTCATACGAACAATGATGGGTATAGTCTGCATTATAATGGGATTCCTCCTCCCGCCATCCAGAACACGTCTTCCACCCAGGCATGGCTAGACGATGCAGCCGTACGTATTCACAGGCACTATGGGAAATGAGCGTTTAGGAACATGGAGTTGAAGTGATTATGAGCTGGTCTGGCCCTGATAATGCTCGTCTTTTCTCCCTGACTGATTTATCACTCTAGACCCCGTCTGAGGCTCCTTCCCCTTTTCTTTTCTATGATCAGATTAGTTTCTTAGGTTCTAGCCCCCGGAAAAAAAAATGGCCACAAAGTTATTCATTGATTCACGAAAATTGCAAGCTTGTAAGTGTTTCAAAGCTGCGCAAATCACCCTCTGATTGAATGCAAAAAAATGTTATTCGCCCAACGTTGTGTGAATATTTATGAGATACCTGTCACCCTCTAAATGTAGTTATTGATCACGCCGTACGTCTGTCGCACATTTTATTGACTCGTCTTTCATTAATTCAAAAGTTGTAACAGTTTTTCACGTGGACTCCGAGAAGTAGTTTCTGCAGGTCTTGTAGGGTAGTGGATAATATAATATAATGACAGTGCTCATTATAACTAATACATAACCAAGATAACGGGAGAGTGCTCATTATAACCAAGATAACGGGAGAGTGCTCATTATAACCAAGATAACGGGAGAGTGCTCATTATAACTAATACATAACCAAGATAACGGGAGAGTGCTCATTATAACCAAGGTAACGGGAGAGTGCTCATTATAACCAAGATAACGGGAGAGAGCTCATTATAACCAAGATAACGGGAGAGAGCTCATTATAACCAAGGTAACGGGAGAGTGCTCATTATAACCAAGATAACGGGAGAGAGCTCATTATAACCAAGATAACGGGAGAGTGCTCATTATAACCAAGGTAACGGGAGAGTGCTCATTATAACCAAGATAACGGGAGAGTGCTCATTATAACTAATACATAACCAAGATAACGGGAGAGTGCTCATTATAACCAAGGTAACGGGAGAGTGCTCATTATAACCAAGATAACGGGAGAGAGCTCATTATAACCAAGATAACGGGAGAGAGCTCATTATAACCAAGGTAACGGGAGAGTGCTCATTATAACCAAGATAACGGGAGAGAGCTCATTATAACCAAGAGAACGGGATAGTGCTCATTATAACTAATACATAACCAAGATAACGGGAGAGTGCTCATTATAATGAAGATAACGGGAGAGTGCTCATTATAACCAAGATAACGGGAGAGTGCTCATTATAACCAAGATAACGGGAGAGAGCTCATTATAACCAAGATAACGGGAGAGAGCTCATTATAACCAAGATAACGGGAGAGTGCTCATTATAACCAAGATAACGGGAGAGTGCTCATTATAACCAAGATAACGGGAGAGAGCTCATTATAACCAAGATAACGGGAGAGAGCTCATTATAACCAAGATAACGGGAGAGAGCTCATTATAATGAAGATAACGGGAGAGTGCTCATTATAACCAAGATAACGGGAGAGAGCTCATTATAACCAAGATAACGGGAGAGTGCTCATTATAACCAAGATAACGGGAGAGAGCTCATTATAACCAAGATAACGGGAGAGAGCTCATTATAACCAAGATAACGGGAGAGTGCTCATTATAACCAAGAGAACGGGATAGTGCTCATTATAACTAATACATAACCAAGATAACGGGAGAGTGCTCATTATAATGAAGATAACGGGAGAGTGCTCATTATAACCAAGATAACGGGAGAGAGCTCATTATAACCAAGATAACGGGAGAGTGCTCATTATAACCAAGAGAACGGGATAGTGCTCATTATAACCAAGATAACGGGAGAGAGCTCATTATAACCAAGATAACGGGAGAGAGCTCATTATAACCAAGATAACGGGAGAGTGCTCATTATAACCAAGATAACGGGAGAGTGCTCATTATAACCAAGATAACGGGAGAGTGCTCATTATAACCAAGATAACGGGAGAGAGCTCATTATAACCAAGATAACGGGAGAGTGCTCATTATAATGAAGATAACGGGAGAGTGCTCATTATAACCAAGATAACGGGAGAGTGCTCATTATAACCAAGATAACGGGAGAGTGCTCATTATAACCAAGAGAACGGGAGAGTGCTCATTATAACCAAGAGAACGGGATAGTGCTCATTATAACTAATACATAACCAAGATAACGGGAGAGTGCTCATTATAATGAAGATAACGGGAGAGTGCTCATTATAACCAAGATAACGGGAGAGAGCTCATTATAACCAAGATAACGGGAGAGAGCTCATTATAACCAAGATAACGGGAGAGTGCTCATTATAACCAAGAGAACGGGATAGTGCTCATTATAACCAAGATAACGGGAGAGAGCTCATTATAACCAAGATAACGGGAGAGAGCTCATTATAACCAAGATAACGGGAGAGTGCTCATTATAACCAAGATAACGGGAGAGTGCTCATTATAACCAAGATAACGGGAGAGTGCTCATTATAACCAAGATAACGGGAGAGAGCTCATTATAACCAAGATAACGGGAGAATGCTCATTATAACCAAGATAACGGGAGAGTGCTCATAATAACCAAGATAACGGGAGAGTGCTCATTATAACCAAGATGGCGGGAGAGTGCTCATTATAACCAAGGTAACGGGAGAGTGCTCATTATAACCAAGATAGCGGGAGAGAGCTCATTATAACCAAGATAGCGGGAGAGAGCTCATTATAACCAAGATAACGGGAGAGTGCTCATTATAACCAAGATAACGGGAGAGAGCTCATTATAACCAAGATAACGGGAGAGTGCTCATTATAACCAAGAGAACGGGATAGTGCTCATTATAACTAATACATAACCAAGATAACGGGAGAGTGCTCATTATAATGAAGATAACGGGAGAGTGCTCATTATAACCAAGATAACGGGAGAGAGCTCATTATAACCAAGATAACGGGAGAGTGCTCATTATAACCAAGAGAACGGGATAGTGCTCATTATAACCAAGATAACGGGAGAGAGCTCATTATAACCAAGATAACGGGAGAGAGCTCATTATAACCAAGATAACGGGAGAGTGCTCATTATAACCAAGATAACGGGAGAGTGCTCATTATAACCAAGATAACGGGAGAGAGCTCATTATAACCAAGATAACGGGAGAGTGCTCATTATAACCAAGAGAACGGGATAGTGCTCATTATAACCAAGATAACGGGAGAGTGCTCATTATAACCAAGATAACGGGAGAGTGCTCATTATAACCAAGATAACGGGAGAGTGCTCATTATAACCAAGATAACGGGAGAGTGCTCATTATAACCAAGATAACGGGAGAGAGCTCATTATAACCAAGATAACGGGAGAGTGCTCATTATAACCAAGATAACGGGAGAGTGCTCATTATAACCAAGAGAACGGGAGAGTGCTCATTATAACTAATACATAACCAAGATAACGGGAGAGTGCTCATTATAATGAAGATAACGGGAGAGTGCTCATTATAATGAAGATAACGGGAGAGTGCTCATTATAACCAAGATAACGGGAGAGTGCTCATTATAACCAAGATAACGGGAGAGTGCTCATTATAACCAAGATAACGGGAGAGAGCTCATTATAACCAAGATAACGGGAGAGATCTCATTATAACCAAGGTAACGGGAGAGTGCTCATTATAACCAAGATAACGGTAGAGAGCTCATTATAACCAAGATAACGGGAGAGTGCTCATTATAACCAAGATAACGGGATAGTTCTCATTATAACCAAGATAACGGGAGAGAGCTCATTATAACCAAGGTAACGGGAGAGTGCTCATTATAACCAAGATAACGGGAGAGTGTTCATTATAACCAAGATAACGGTAGAGAGCTCATTATAACCAAGATAACGGGAGAGAGCTCATTATAACCAAGATAACGGGAGAGTGCTCATTATAACCAAGTTAACGGGAGAGTGCTCATTATAACCAAGTTAACGGGAGAGTGCTCAGTATAACCAAGATAACGGGAGAGTGCTCATTATAACCAAGATAACGGGGGAGTGCTCATTATAACCAAGATAACGGGAGAGTGCTCATTATAACCAAGATGGCGGGAGAGTGCTCATTATAACCAAGGTAACGGGAGAGTGCTCATTATAACCAAGATAGCGGGAGAGTGCTCATTATAACCAAGATAGCGGGAGAGAGCTCATTATAACCAAGATAGCGGGAGAGAGCTCATTATAACCAAGATAACGGGAGAGTGCTCATTATAACGAAGATAACGGGAGAGTGCTCATTATAACCAAGATAACGGGAGAGTGCTCATTATAACCAAGATAACGGGAGAGAGCTCATTATAACCAAGATAACGGGAGAGTGCTCATTATAACCAAGATAGCGGGAGAGTGCTCATTATAACCAAGATAGCGGGAGAGTGCTCATTATAACCAAGATAACGGGAGAGTGCTCATTATAACCAAGATAACGGGAGAGTGCTCATTATAACCAAGATAACGGGAGAGTGCTCATTATAACCAAGATAGCGGGAGAGTGCTCATTATAACCAAAATAGCGGGAGAGAGCTCATTATAATGAAGATAACGAGAGAGTGCTCATTATAACCAAGATAACGCTAGAGTGCTCATTATAACTAATACGTAACCAAGATAAAGGGAGAATGCTCATTCTAACCAAGATAACGGGAGAGTGCTCATTATAACCAAGATAACGGGAGAGAGCTCATTATAACCAAGATAACGGGAGAGAGCTCATTATAACCAAGATAACGGGAGAGTGCTCATTATAACCAAGATAACTGGAGAGTGCTCATTATAACCAAGATAACGGGAGAGTGCTCATTATAACCAAGATAACGGGAGAGAGCTCATTATAACCAAGATAACGGGAGAGAGCTCATTATAACCAAGATAACGGGAGAGAGCTCATTATAACCAAGATAACGGGAGAGTGCTCATTATAACCAAGATAACGGGAGAGAGCTCATTATAACCAAGATAGCGGGAGAGTGCTCATTATAACCAAGATAACGGGAGAGAGCTCATTATAACCAAGATAACGGGAGAGTGCTCGTTATAACCAAGAGAACGGGAGAGTTCTCATTATAACCAAGATAACGGGAGAGAGCTCGTTATAACCAAGATAACGGGAGAGTGCTCATTATAACCAAGAGAACGGGAGAGAGCTCATTATAACCAAGATAACGGGAGAGTTCTCATTATAACCAAGATAACGGGAGAGTGCTCATTATAACCAAGATAACGGGAGAGTGCTCATTATAACCAAGAGAACGGGAGAGAGCTCATTATAACCAAGAGAACGGGAGAGAGCTCATTATAACCAAGATAACGGGAGAGTGCTCATTATAACCAAGATAGCGGGAGAGAGCTCATTATAACCAAGATAACGGGAGAGTGCTCATTATAACTAATACATAACCAAGATAACGGGAGAGAGCTCATTATAACCAAGATAGCGGGAGAGTGCTCATTATAACCAAGATAACGGGAGAGTGCTCATTATAACCAGCATCCCAAGGCTGGATCTCACCTGTAAAATACAGATGAGCACTCTCCTATTATGTTTTTGAGGGCTAGCAGTCAGTGCTGTGAAAAATTCTGGATATGGTCATAGCCATTAAAGAGCTTTAAACTATTCAAATAGTCAAAGTGCTCTCTCTCTGAGCGAATCTACAAGTTAAACCCCATAGACTCATTCAGAGTTAGACACACCCCTTAGACTTGTCCACACCTAAGAGGGTTCTCCACGTAAATTTATTTCACATTATTGTGCATTGACGCTATGATCATGTGATGTGACATTACCATAGACGAAAAATCATTAACCGCCATTGTAAACCGAGCCAGCGAGGGACGCAATCTGTAAGACTTTGACTACATTGGAAAGATTTCGTTCTTCCCACAGTGGGCTCTATAAAGGGGTTTTCCAAATCTTGCAAGCCCCCTTTATTTCATAGTGGGGGTCTAGAGTGGTAGCCCCCCTTTATGACATCAATATGCTTTAATAGGGCATTTGGACATCAGTATTTTTTTCGGGATGTTTTTAACTAATTACACATTTTAATATCAGATGCAGTCATTTTTGCTATTTTTGACATTTTACTTTGTTTTATTTTTTTATTTTTTTTTAATGCATCCATAAACTAATTTGTTGAAAAGATTTAAAACCAATTAAGCGGATTCTGCAGGGCTCAACCGTATATTACATTGACAGGAGGCGCTGCAGATATGGCGGCATTATTACAGAATACCGGCGCCGTATTATAATAGGAATGGGGATGCACATTATACAGATGTCACCGCATCCTCTGTATGGGAAATACACGGGTTACATGCTATTGTTTGTTTTCTTGCTTTTTATAGTACAAGAACCTGAGTGACTCCGCAGCACGATACCTGCCCCTGGATGCCATGAACACGTATGACGCCGATATCCACCGCCCTGAGGAAATTAACATCGATTTAGACGTGGACCAAAGTTAGTATCTGACGATATACTGGGACGGACATTGGAAAGCAAACACCACTGGAAACTGAAGAACTATGGTCCAGGAAGCTGAGATGTGAGGAGCTTTTTGCAGGGCACTCGCACTGTCGGGTTGTGTTTCCTCCATGTCACATGTCTGTAAGGACTCTGCAAACAGCACCTTATATCTCAGCTTCCTGGACACCTCTGTGTTTGACATGGAGGGTGGAGGTTGTTAAAAAAGAGCGAGATTGTGGTTAACAACAGTCACTATGAATTTTGGAAGGATTTTCTGTAAGCAATTTGGAAAAAGTTGCAATTTAAGGAATATCTTTATGTGCAAAATTGCTGAAATGTCTGTATCTATTGTCGGAATCCGTCCCTTTACGACTGGCAACAATTTCTATAACCGATCAGGGCAGTAATAACAGTCTGAATCTTCCTCTGTAGCCCTCAATAGATCCAGGATGTTTTATGGCAGTCTGTATTCTGCTCTATAGACGGAATACAGGCTGCCATCCACTTTAGACATACATTAGGGAATCTGCATAATAGCAGTCGGATGTCTAATTCATTCTGCTTTTATCCTGCAGGTGAAAACGCTTTCCTTAAGGAACCCACCATTATATTTGATCCAGATGCGATCACTTTGGACCACACAACAAAGAAAGACCCAAGAGTTCGACTTCTCCAGAGTTTATCTTCCATGTATGTGATCGGATTTAGTCGTATGAAATATTATGCTTCACTCTTTTCCTTTATCACATCACAACATATGTTGGAGCATTTTAAGTTGTATTTAGATGCTGCGAAAAAAGTGAGTGTCCATTTTTAACACTTTAGGCCTCGTGCACAGGACCGTAGTGTTTTTTTTACTGTCCGTAAATACGGATCCGCAAAAAAAGAGACCCTGCAAATGTCATTATCATGTCCCAACCCCTTGAAAAGGTCACATGATCGCTCAAGCGCCATTTTCTCAGGGAATCCCCTGCTGTTGCACAGCAAAGCTTCCTCCATTACGGATGGCTACTGATGCACCTCTGTAGCCGTCCGCAATTTTGCACGCGCCCATAGACTTCTATTGGCGAGTCCGGGCCGCAATTGCGGACAGGGATAGGACATGTTCTATATTTTGCGGATGGTTTCTACGGCCCGGACACACTTTCGTCAATACGCGGAAAGGTGTCTGCGGCCAATAGAAATGAATGGGTCCGCAGATTATCTGTAATTACGGCTAAAACTACGGTCGTGTGCATGGGGCCTTAGTCCAAACTTTTGTGCTGATTAATTTCATAATTTATCTTTTAGGTCGGAGCTCCATTTTTCTAAAACAGCGTTCCAAATCCCCTGTATTGATATAGGGGGAGTTTATGAACCTTCTATGCCAGTTTTCTGGCGTCAAAGTCAAATTTTGCGCAAAAACTAGTTTTTACAAAAAAAAATTGGGACTTTTCCAGATTTATTTTTTTTATGCCGCCTCTACCAGCAAAAGTGGTCTGCCTGATAAATCCACTATAAATTGCATCAGAAAACTGACATAAATAATAGCGCTAATCTACGTCAGCCCACAGCAGGCATAGATTTGGTTTTCTGGTGCAAGTACAGCCAGAGATGCGCCTAATGTATTAAGAGGTGTTCGCCTCTTAATCTAAAGAAAGTTGGAGTAAGAGGCAATACATTTATTAAGACAGACATGCGAAACACCAGTCTTAATAAATTCCACCCTCTGAGGCATTTGATAAAATTCTGTGTGCCTGAATCTGCCACTAGGGGGAGCTCAATCCATACAGATCATACAGCGCCCATTAAACGTAATAATCTTTCTTCAATAAGCTCCCCCTAGTGGTGACATTTTTTTACACATGGTTTTATATTCTAGGTTTTTAGCAAAATCCCCCAAAACAGGCAAACCTGCAAAAAATTGGACATATCTAAAAAAAAAAATTTTAAAAATTGGCTGCCACCACTCACCACCAGTCTCCTTGGTGCCTGTGTATACATTAGGCCTTAATGATGTTCCTTGTATGATCGCTGGGACCCCCAACAGTCATTAGAATAGGATCCAGAGTCCCCCATTTCTCAAATAGAGTAGCGGTCGAGCATGCGCAGTGCTGCTCCATTTTTTAGGTAGATTTAAAACATTAAATCCCAAATATAACCCGTGGCTCTATCTTATAGATGAAACTTTAGGACAGTATCTGGTTATCACCTCATAAGTGACATTATCAAAATGTAGGTAAAATTAAAAACAAAATCACTGCCTCCTTTTTGAACTGAAATGTTTTTGGCTTGTTTTCAATTTTGGAAATTTGGGTTCGGAATCGGAAAATGTGCAGACGCGGGGCCGGGGTCTTCGGAAGAAGCGGCATCAGTCACTTGGAGTTTGCACGACTTGATCTATTTGGCTTTTGTAAGGGGGAGCTCATAAAACGTTATTGTGTTTTCGTTCGCATCATTTCAGAAGACGTATAATTTTATGAGGATATAATGAGCTCGCCACTTCTGACTCCGTAATGGAATGATAAATTGGGTTTCCAAAGATATCGTGAAGTACCATTAACGGCTTTTGCCAATCAACTTTTAGTGTCTCATCTCCTCTGGGGAGGATTTTATGTTATTTTTTTTGTTATATGTTTTAATCAGGAGGGCAGCCCTAGAATTTCACAGACTCTAGAAGCCGCTCGCTGAACCCCACCAGCATCGCCGAAATGTTGAGCTTTAAGAAGCTGTTTCTACTGTAGCAAAGCGCGGTCTATAAAATGAATCTATAACTTATCGTACCTTTTTATATACTTCTTTTATTATATAATAAAAAGTTCTTTAAAGAGGTTGTCCGGGCACAGACAACTGATGACCTATCCACAGGATAGGTCATCAATATATGATCGGTGGGGGTCCGACACCCAGTCCCTGCACCGATCAGCTACTCCGGCTGCCTCCGGAGCAGTACTGCAGCTCGGCCACTATTCTGGACTGGAGTCATCTGCTTCCAGCATGGACATCCGGTGCCCAGAGTCAGCTGATCGGTGCGGGGTCCGGATGTCGGACCCCCACCGATCATATACTGATGACCTATCCTGTGGATAGGTCATCAGTTGTGCTTGCCCAGACAACCCCTTTAACCTTCTAATATACTTTGTTTCAAATTCCTCACCATTTTCATGCTCTCTGCTTGCTATCAATGAATGGCAGCATTCTTTTTTACATCCAGAGGCTGAAGACTTGTACAGATCTAATAATTTTCACAGCTGAGGGTTTGTTACAGTTCTATCCAGTGTAGACAATCCTGTGTGAGCTAAACTGCCTGGACTCCAGACTGAAACATTTTACCAGCACTGATACATTGCAACAAACCTATCAGGGCAGGAGAGAGATTTGCGCTGCTGATGTGTTTTTATGAGTATCGTCTACGCCGGATACAATTGTAACAAACCTGCAGCTGCGAGAGGTATTCGGTATGTACTGATGTTCAACCTCTGCTGTTTGCGTTCACTAATCGCAAACAGAGATTTTGAAAGCGTTGCGGAATTGAAGTATATTAGGCCCCATGCACACGACCGTGCCCGTCGTCACGGTCCCTGATTACGGGCACGGCCGGTTGCGGACAGTCATCCGCATTTGCGTGCTGTGCTCCCATTATTAAGTATGGGAGAACGGTCCATAAAATAAAAAAATGGACATGTCTTATTTTTTACGGATGCTTTCTACGGCCTGGATACCTTCCCGTAAATATAATTGCGGACCAAAAATACGATTGTGTGCGCGGGGCCTTAGATAGTTGGATTACTTTTTATTTTACGGTGATTTTTCAGGTTTTAACATTAGTGGCTGAGCATTAATGTGTGATCGGTGGCCGTCCAACCGTGGGTCAAAGTGGACACAACACCAGGGTACCTGGAATAGTGTTTCCCAGACCCAGCGCTGTGTCGAGCGAGAATTGCAACACCGCGCCATTCACGTTTAACCCCTTCCCGACAGATCACTCCGATCCCGGACGTTTAACCTCTTCGATTCTGCGGTCAATGGCGACCACAGCATCTAAGCTGTTTGACAGAGGGGGGAGCCCCCCCGCAACACGATCCCAGGGTGCCGATGGCCTGTCATGGCGGCCGGGGACTATTGAAGGCCCCAGGTCTGCCATCTTAGTGCTCCTATTAAGCCTCCTATCAATAGGAGAATGCTAAAAGGATAATACAGTGCAACACAGAGATATTCGATCGCATGATCAAAAATATTTTAAAAGAAATTCTAAACATTTTCAAGAATATATCTTAGGTTGGGTTCGCACTGAGTTTTTTGACGTGGAAATCGCGCCGCAAAACTCGTCAAAAACAGGCCGAAAATGCCACCCATTGATTTCAATGGGAGGCGGAGGCGTCGTCTTCCCGCGAGCAGTAAAACCGCCTCGCGGGTGAAAGAAGGGACATGCCCTAACTTCGCACGGTTACGCCTCTGAACTCCCATTGACATCAATGGGAGGCAGAGAAAGCGTATTTCGCTGAGTTTTATGCCCGCGGCGCTCAATGGCCGCGGGCGAAAAACGCAGCGAAAATCAGCGTGCAGGGAGAGGAAAATCTGCCTCAAACTTCCAAACGGAATTTTGAGGCAGATTTTCCGCCTGTAAAAAAACTCAGTGTGAACATAGCCTTAAAAGTAAAAAAGAAATCCTTTTGCAAAATAATGTAAACAAAAAATAAACATCCGTAACAATCCGAACTATTAAAATATAACGTTATTTATCCCGCACAGCGTACCCCGTAAAAAATGGCAGAGCTGATTTTTTTTTATATATATATATATATATAGTCCCCTCGCCTCCCAAAAAAATTGAATAAAAAGTGATCAAAAAGTCAAATGTACCCCAAAATAGTACAAATAACTACTACAGCTTACACCCTCCCCCAAAAAAAAACAATAAAAAGCAACAAACAACCTTTTACAGCTCCATCGACAAAAAATAAAAAAAGTTCTGTCTCTCAAAATATGGCAACAAAAATAATATTTGCAACAATGTTTTTTTATTTTGTAAAAGTGGTAAAACATAAAACTATATAAATTTGGTATCATTTTAATCCTACCCGACGCAAAGAATAAAGTTAACGTCATTTTTACAGCACGGTGAACGCGGAATCGCAGGTTTTTTTTCTCATTCCACCCGACAAATTAAACTTCTTTGGGTTGGAAGCCTCCCCTCCGATGTAATCCCATTTTTCAGCGCCTTATTGTGTTATGTTCATAAATTGCTTAAATTGTAATTTCCGTATATAATGACTTTACAGTAAATGCTCCGTTAGTTGTCGGGGGTTCCAACAGAACATTCAGGCCTGTTACAGAAAACGCCTCCTCTGCTCTGCTTCGTCACAAAACTTTCAATACTACCACAGTACATATCCTCTTTCTTATACACAGCAACCAAGCTAAACAAGCAGAGCTGCAATATAAAGCATGGTGGAGAGGCAGAGCAGCCACCAGAGCCTCTGATGAGACAGGAAGTGAATTTCACACTACCTCAGACTCTTAATAGAAAATGCAACTTCGCTAAAGTCACTAAAGGGGTTGTCCAGCCTTAGAAAAACATGGCTGATCTCTTTCAAAAACAGCGCCACATCTGTCCATGGGTTGTGTCTGGTATTGCAGCTCAGCTTCATTGAAGTGAATGGGATTGAAATGTAATACCACAAATAACCAGTGGACAGGTGTGGCGCTGTTTTTGGAAGAAAGCAGCCATTCTTTTTTAATCCTGGGCAGCCCCTTTAATGGAGACCCTCCCACTAAGAGGCAACCATGATTACCCATACGATAGCGACTTAATTATCAAATTTTTTGTTTTGTTTAGTGAACTGCCTGAGCGGGAAGATGGGGAAGGAGAGGAGACCCCGACTTTCAGCCACTGGGGAGCTCCCCGTGTGTAAGTGACGCATTGTTTCCACGTGAGTATTTTTACTGTCCACTCCTGATCTGACCGTGTCGAATGTTCTGATCGTCAGAGTTGAAATTTGGAGAGAACCTCAAGTTTCCCTGGGGATCAGTATCGTAGGAGGAAAAAACATCATAAAACGCCTGAAGAATGGCGAGGAGCTGAAAGGAATATATATCAAGCAAGTTCTGGAGGACAGTCCTGCGGGAAAATCCAAAGCGCTAAAGACTGGAGATAAAATTCTGGAAGTAAGTGCAACGCAAAGAAACCAAACTCCACTCAAAATCTGATAAGTCAGCGGAGATGGCAGTTAAAGGGGTATTCCGCTACGACCTATCCACTAGAGAGGTGATAACAAATAAATCGGTGGGATCCGATCGCTGGGACCCCCACCGTTTGCCAGTACGGGGGTCCCGTCTCTCCCGCTCGCCCTGGCTGTAATCCTGCTGCCAGGAGGAGTTGAATGGTGCTATGGCACCACTGACGGAAACTGCTGAGCACAGCATTTTCCATCAGTGACATAGACTTTGAATGGCGATCGGTGGGGGTTGCCGGGGGTCTGACCACTACAATCTATCAGTGTCTAGGTGATAACTTGTAGTATCTGGAATACCCCTTTTAGGCTGAGTTCACACAGAGTTTTTTGCAGGAGGAAAATTCTGCCTCAAAATTCTGTTTGGAATTTTGGGCCAGATTTTCCTCTGCCTGCAATCCATTTGCCGCGTTTTTCGCTGCGTTTTTCTGCTCACGCCCATTGTGTGCTAAGGGCAAAAACGCAGCAAAATACTCTTTCTCTGCCTCCCATTGATGTCAATGGGACGTCAGAGGCGTAAACGCCCGAAGATAGGGCATGACGCTTCTTTTTACCGCGAGTGTCCGTCTCCCATTGAAATCAATGGGAGGTATTTTCGGCCGTTTTTTGGCCCGTTTTCCGACGCGGTTCCCACGTCAAAAAACTCTGTGTGAACAGGGCCTAAACCCTCATATCCTGCCTTCTTTCTTTGTCCCAATTACATTATTCCCGGGCGCTGAGATATAGGGTGCTGTTTGGTGAGATCCTCACACTGTAGAACTTCTTTAGCTGCCCCTGTGCTGGCATGGACCACAGGACTCTCCATATTGCCAGTTAGGGCACACATTAGGTATGTCCTAACGTTAGCCTGTATACACGGGGTCCTGTACTGCCGTATTAACAGAAGCCAGTACAAATCTCTGAAAGGAGATGTCTCCTAGACATTGCTGGTACATTGCTAGGCCATCAATGTCCGATCGGTGGTGGTCCAACTCTTGTGACCCCCGCTGTCAACTCCGCTATTACTGGGCGGCTGCATGGTCGGACATTCGAGTCAACGAGCGACCATGCGTCTGCCCGAAAGGAGCCGACAGAAGACATAAAGTGTCACTACGCTTTCTTAACGCCGCTGCCACTTCTTTCTTTTTTTTTTAATCAGTTCAATTTTATTCAACAAACTTCACATTATTACAGGTCATTGTACTTTCACATGCAGTGTATAAACAAATTACAACAGACCCAAGTATTTATATCCAACCAAACATTCCCTTCCCCCCAACTCCCCCTTGTATCCCCCCAGCCGGTCTTCTCGATACCACTTTATCAATCCTTTCTCCTTCTCTTCCCCTTTTCCATTCCCCATCCTTCGCCTGCTCTCCGTATGTACCCCACCTTCAGTAGTCTTATACCTGAACTTGTGACCGTATTGCCATCAACTCCACAGAAGCATATCCAGATTGATCAATCCACCTAGCCCATTGTTTCTCAAACTTGACCTTGGACCCCCTCTTGGAGTATATCCTATATTCCATTAGAACCTGTGAGTTAAGTGCCCCTATGATTTCTTGTTTTGATGGTGGCTCCGCATCCAGCCAGTGCTTTGCTATTCCTTTCCGAACTTGATACAGTATTTTACCAATTGCCAGCCCTGACATCCTATCTCCCCCACCAAATCTCCAACATACCCTAGCAGCATTACCACAGGATCCCATGGAATCTGTACCTCAAACACTCTCCCCACCAGCTCCAATATTTCCGTCCACAGAATCCCCAACCTCCCGCATGTCCAGAACATATGGAGGATGTCTGCTTTTTCCTCCGGGCACCTAGGGCACTTTGCATCCGCTCTTAATCCCATTTGTTTCAGCACCCACGGGGTCCTATACACCCTATGAATCAGAAACAACTGCGATCTCCGTTGTGCTACATTAATGGATAAAGTACATGTTGCTGCCAATACTGCCTCCCAGTGGTCCGTCACAATAGGACCCACATCCCTCTCCCATATAGCTTTCACTGGTGCCATAGGATCCCCCAGATGTTCTACCAATAACCTGCGATAAACCAACGAAATTAATCCTTTTGACGTTACTGCTTTTGCAATATGCTCCAACACCCCCGCGGCATGTATTGTCATGTCTACACTGGCCGCCTGTGTCTGCACAGCGTGCCGAATCTGCAGGTACTGATAGAACATGCGGGAGTCCAGCTGAAACCCCTCCCTTATTTGCTGAAAGGATTTGAGTATGCCTCCCTCGTACAACTGACTCAATCGTATTATGCCTCGCTGCTCCCACCCCTGCATCCCTTCCAATTTACCCAATTCCCCCAAATAAGCATTCCCCCAGAGCGGTGTATATTTAGTGCACTCTCCTATCCCCAGCAATTGTTTGCACTGCCACCACACCTTGTGTATGAGAAGCAGAGTGGGTCTGGTACTCGCAATTCGTTTATAACTGTGCGCTTCCAGTCCTTCCAACGGGTTCTCCCCCCCCCCCCAGATATGATAGGATGCGCGCACTGGACCCCCATGTCTCTTCCTGCTCCCACCCCCAGAAATGCTGACATTGGGCAGCTAAATAATACACCCAAGCATTGGGCACAGCCAGGCCCCCCTCCTCTTTAGGCAGTTGTAATTTCTCCAGTTTAATCCTAGGTACCCCCTTCTTCCATACTAGGTCCCTAAAAAGGTTGTGCAACCTCCTGAACCAATATTTGGGGATCCATACCGGGGAGTTATGTTGGACATACAGCACCTGGGGCATAAGGATCATTTTAATCAGATTTGTCCTACCCAGAGCCGATAGCGGTAACTTATTCCACGCCTCTACTTTGGCTTTTATCGTTATTAACAGTGGCATTACATTAAGGGACATATAATCCTGTACCTTTGCCGTCACCCTAACCCCCAAATACTTAAACTCCGTGACCACCGGTATCTCCACCTCCTCCTCCCCAGTCTGGATCGCTGCCACTTCTTTCTAGTGACCAGTAGGAACACCGTGGTCAAATCATCGCTGATCAGAACTTTTCTGTCAATATCTATGATGAGACAACCCCCTCCATAGTGATTAAAGTAATGCTACAAAAAAAATGTACTCCTTAATGCCCAGTGACGGATATATCCGTTGCAGGCAGGTGGTTGATCCCGGACAGTGACGGAAGGATCAGTCACTGTGATCTTGTGGCTACTACGCAGTTTACCTACGACATCACAGCCAACTCCCGCCACAACTTCCAATAACTCTGATTCCAGCAGTTTAACCGCTTAGACCCCCCGGTCAATAACTTTTACTTATTTTACTTTATTATTTTACTTCTAAATTCTCAGTATTTTCTAGAATCGTTGGTCTGATGAGGCTAAATTTCATTTCCAGGTTTCCGACGTAGATCTGAGAAGCGCTACACATGACGAAGCTGTAGAGGCCATTAAAAATGCTGGAAACCCTGTCGTCTTTGTCATTCAAAGTTTATCAGCTGCTCCGCGGGTGAGTAGTAAATGGCAGCCATACACATGTCCGTGTCATCCAAAGGAGCAGCAGGAGGCCTGAACATGTCTATGGTGATAGAGCTGACCTCTGGTGGTCACATAAGGCTAGCGTTAGGTCGTGCCAAGCAATGAGAAGCCGCATGACCACGTTGCAGCGCACAACCTGAACATTGTTTTGCGTGTCCGTTTTATAGCTAGGGAGGTCATTCTAGCCAATTATACAGTAACGCCAATGTATCTATAATAATTCAAATAAGGTTAAAAGAAAATAGCAACTGTTTTGTGTATACAGCTCCTATGCAGTTCTATGTGTTTCTATGGTTACAGACTACAAACATCTGTCTGATTCTGCAGTCATGTGTTCTTTCCCTTCCGCTTCTTCTGCTGTCTGTGAGTTTGAGGGCAGAAGTAATAGAGTAACACACGACTGCAGCATCAGAATACATAGGGTTTGTTTGTAACCATAGAGACGCAATGCTCTGCATAGGAGCTGTATACGCCAAACGAGGAGATTTTTAAAAGGCTATGTACACATTTGACATATTTTTTTTTTATATATATATATATATATATATATATATATATATGAAAATTGTGCGCCAGTGTGGTTGCTGCAACTTCCTAAACACTTTTTATTAAGAATTATTTTTACTTTGAGATACAGCTGCTTTGCATCCTATATACAGAGCAGCTGTATCGTTCGCTAAGACCTGAATCCGTCAGGTCCACGGGACTGACGGGTTTAGTGACAGCGGACCCGTCACTGACTCCACCTGTAATCAATCACATCTAAGTTATTAACTGTCAGAGACACGCAGGACCCATGTCACTGACCTGATAGGTAAGAGGTTTCAGTTTAAGGTACAGCTGCTCTGTATACGGAATACAAAGCAGCTGTATCTCAAAAAGTAAAAATAGTAAAATGTATTTAGGAAGTTGCACCAATCACACTGATGCACAATGTTATAAAAAAACCAAAACAAAAAACAATATGAAAGCTGTACACAGCCATTAGCACTATTTGTAAAGTTGCTTCTTTTTATTATAGATGCATTAGAGTAGTAAAAGCATGATTGCAAAAAACAACTCTCTTTAAGGGTACAATCACTTGTACCAGTAGTTAAGTTGTCAGGGATAGAGCCCGATGGCCGGTGCAGTGTTCAGTCAAATTGTATGAAATGAAAAAATGTTCATGCTGTCCATTAACCTGTAACGTCTGGCTACCGAAGAGGTCCAAAACCACCGACAGCGGAACATGTGAGCAAACCCGATATCTGTACCTTGTCTGACTGTAATTATTTGCACTTCATATTTCAGCTGCTGTCCATTATGAAACCAACAAACAAGGGGAGCGCAGAGACTAGTCCACAGGTAAATGATCGTTCCCCAATATACAGAGGTTACATTGCACTACTCTTAAATTTTGTGATACATTTCTGTGATTCTATTTATCTTTTAAAGTGAACATGGTTGGAAGTCTTGCAATTCCTTGAGACTTTCCTCAATGTTTCCTTTCTGAGAGAAAAAGAGTGCAGCTCTGGAGTTTAATACAGACTGAAACTCCGGATCATACAAGTAATATAATGTATATACACAGTGACTCCACCAGCAGAATAGTGAGTGCAGCTCTGGAGTATAATACAGGATGTAACTCAGGATCAGTACAGGATAAGTAATGTAATGTATGTACACAGTGACTCCACCAGCAGAATAGTGAGTGCAGCTCTGGAGTATAATACAGGATGTAACTCAGGATCAGTACAGGATAAGTAATGTAATGTATGTACACAGCGACTCCACCAGCAGAATAGTGAGTGCAGCTCAGGAGTATAATACAGGATGTAACTCAGGATCAGTACAGGATAAGTAATGTAATGTATGTACACAGTGACTCCACCAGCACAATAGTGAGTGCAGCTCTGGAGTATAATACATGATGTAACTCAGGATCCATACAGGATAAGTATTGTAATGTATGTACACAGTGACTCCACCAGCAGAATAGTGAGTGCAGCCCTGGAGTATAATATAGGATGTAACTCAGGATCAGTACAGGATAAGTAATGTAATGTATGTACACAGTGACTCCACCAGCAGAATAGTGAGTGCAGCTCTGAACTATAATACAGGATATAATTCAGGATCAGTACAAAGTAAATAATGTAATGTATGTACACAGTGACTCCACCAGCAGAATAGTGAGTGCAGCTCTGGAGTATAATACAGGATGTAACTCAGGATCAGTACAGGATAAGTAATGTAATGTATGTACATAGTGACTCCACCAGCAGAATAGTGAGTGCAGCTCTGGAGTATAATACAGGATGTAACTCAGGATCAGTACAGGATAAGTTATGTAATGTATGTACACAGTGACTCCACCAGCAGAATAGTGAGTGCAGCTCTGAAGTATAATACAGGATATAATTCAGGATCAGTACAAAGTAAATAATGTAATGTATGTACACAGTGACTCCACCAGCAGAATAGTGAGTGCAGCTCTGGAGTATAATACAGTATATAATTCAGGATCAGTACAAAGTAAATAATTTATTGCATTTACAAAGTGACTCAACTTTTTGTGCAGATTATATATAAATTATACAGTGGTGGACTTTCCCTTCAAGTCAAACTTCATAATTGGATAGTGCAATAGTGATGTGCAGCGGATTCACTGGTCTTGCCGACTCAATGGCTGCCACCTCTGTACACATGTGTTGGGTTTCCTGCTACTTGCTCCACTACCCCTGAGTTCAGATTATAATTAATTCTGGAGAGCTCAGAGAAAACTTTATATTTTTTATTAAACCGCAAATTAGTCATTAGAAATGAGCGCGCATCTTCCCCTTTATTTTTTATCTATTTTACTAATTGTCTTAATCATGAGGACAGTTACCGTGATCTAATTATTCTCCCGAGTCGCTCTCATCTATTTGTATTTTTAGTTTTTTTCTTTTGCTAATTTTTCATTATTTTTTTCTTTTTTTTATTGTACTACTAAGCACTTCTGAGGCTTCTCCAGATGGCGCTTACTTTTAAGTAAACAAGGACTTATTCAATTAAAATATTTCCCAAAGTGTAGCATTGATATTCATAATCTGCCTCCAGTAACCAGTAATTATTGGCTCTAATCAGCCGCCTGATTGCATGTCATTCATTACTTAGCAGATGTCTTGTTGCTGGATATTCGTGACTGTTACATTGTGTATACTTTTTATTTACACTTTGCTGTTATGTTTTTGATTAGAATCTAATTTTTTTTTAGAACCTGAAAACTTTTTAGTTCTGAATTCTGGACAAAAGTTTTAAAATGAGGATAGAATCGAGTTATTACACAATTGGGACATCTCCATATCCATTGCCCAGTGTACAGTTGATTGGTCACCCGGTGACCCATGCCCGGCAGCTTTTCCCTGCTGCAACCATTGTCTAGAGCAGGGGTCTCAAGCACGCGGCCCGCGGGCCGCATGCGGCCCCTGGGGCTGTCATCTGCGGCCCGCGGGACACAGAGCCGCTAGTATCGGCTCTGCTCCGAGACTCTGGAATTCCCTGACATCGCTGTCCACATATGAACAGCTATGTCTGGGGCTTCCCCAGAGCCGGAGTCCCGAGCAGAGCGCTGGTGTCGGCTCTGCTCCGGGACTCTGTGGAATTCCCTGACATCGCTGCCCATATATGGACAGTGTGTCAGGGTCTTTGGAGCGCTGGTGTCGGCTCTGCTCCTGTTCTCTGTGGAATTCCCTGACATCGCTGTCCACATATGAACAGCGATGTCTGGGGCTTCCCCAGAGCCGGAGTCCCGAGCAGAGCGCTGGTGTCGGCTCTGCTCCGGTACTCTGTGGAATTCCCTGACATCGCTGCCCATATATGGACAGTGTGTCAGGGTCTTGCCCAGAGCGGAGCAGAGCGCTGGTGTCGGCTCTGCTCCTGGACTCTGTGGAATTCCCTGACATCGCTGTCCACATATGAACAGCGATGTCTGGGGCTTCCCCAGAGCCGGAGTCCCGAGCAGAGCGCTGGTGTCGGCTCTGCTCCGGGACTCTGTGGAATTCCCTGACATCGCTGCCCATATATGGACAGTGTGTCAGGGTCTTCCCCAGAGCGGAGCAGAGCGCTGGTGTCGGCTCTGCTCCTGGACTCTGTGGAATTCCCTGACATCGCTGTCCACATATGAACAGCGATGTCTGGGGCTTCCCCAGAGCGGAAGTCCCGAGCAGAGCGCTGGTGTCGGCTCTGCTCCGGGACTCTGTGGAATTCCCTGACGTCGCTGCCCATATATGGACAGTGTGTCAAGGTCTTCCCCAGAGCGGAGTCCATCGCAGAGCGCTATTATCGGCTCTGCTCCGGGACTCTGGGGAAGCCTCTGACATCGCTGTCCATACATCGACAATGATGTCAGGGGCTTCCCCAGAGCAGGAGTCCCAGTGATGTCAGGAGCACAACTGGAGTCCCAGGAAGAGCCTACTAGCGCTCTGCCTGGGACTCCAGCTCTGGGCAAGCCCCTGACATCACTGGGGCAGCCTCTACAGAGGGCACTGGGGCAGCCTCTACAGAGGGCACTGGGGCAGCCTCTACAGAGGGCACTGGGGCAGCCTCTACAGAGGGCACTGGGGCAGCCTCTACAGAGGGCACTGGGGCAGCCTCTACAGAGGGCACTGGGGCAGCCTCTACAGAGGGCACTGGGGCAGCCTCTACAGAGGGCACTGGGGCAGCCTCTACAGAGGGCACTGTGGCGTTCTCTACAAGCGGGTGTGGGACAGTATCTGAAGAGGACACTGGCATTATCTAGGGGTGTGTTGCATTATCTACAGAGGGCACTGTGGCCTTATCTACAGAGGGCACTGTGGCCTTATCTACAGAGGGCACTGTGGCCTTATCTACAGAAGGCACTGTGGCCTTATCTACAGAAGGCACTGTGGCCTTATCTACAGAGGGCACTGTGGCCTTATCTACAGAGGGCACTGTGGCCTTATCTACAGAGGGCACTGTGGCCTTATCTACAGAGGGCACTGTGGCCTTATCTACAGAGGGCACTGTGGCCTTATCTAGGGGTGTGTTGCATTATCCACAGAGGGCACTGCGGCAGCATCCACAGAGGGCACTGCGGCAGCATCCACAGAGGGCACTGCGGCACTATCTAAAAAGGGGCTGCCCAATCTTGACATGTGTGCTAACTGAGCCGCCGGACTGCATTTAGCGACACTTAGGCTATGTTCACACGGGGTATTTTGCCGAGTTTTTTGACGCGGAAACCACGTCGCAAAAAACGGCCCGAAAATGCCTCCCATGGGAGGCGTCGGCGTCTTTTTCCCGCGAGCAGTAAAACTGCTTCGCGGGAAAAAGAAGCGACATGCCCTATCTTCGGGCGCTTCCGCCTCTGACCTATCATTGACTTCAATGGGAGGCAGAGAAAGCATATTTCGCGCTGTTTTATGCCCGCGGCGCTCAATGGCCGCGGGCGAAAAACAGCGCGAAAAACTCCGCGAAAATTGGCGTGCAGGGAGAGGAATATCTGCCTCAAACTTCCAAACTGAAATTTGAGGCAAATATTCCTCCTGCAAAATACCCTGTGTGAACATAGCCTTAAACTGGAAAGCTGGATTGTTGAAATAAGCACGTGGAGAAATATCTAAAATTTTAAACCTAGCGCTATTATTATAGTAATATAGTGTTATAGTAGTTCAAATAACTAATTGATTAACAATAATTTTGTATTGTATCAAATTTGAAAGTAATGCGGCCCGTCAACTTCCCATTTTTTCTATATGCGGCCCACTTACCCGGCCGAGTTTGAGACCCCTGGTCTAGAGGTCTTGTGCCCCTGGACCCTGTGGCCTTTGAGCTTCTGTCCCAGACTTCAGTGTCTTTATTTTTATTTGTTCTCCTCTCCCTATTTTCAAGTTAGTTTCTGTTCATAGCATGTGGGTGCTCTCTCCCCAATATCCAGCAGCACGGTGCCATATTTGGTCCCCCTCTTCCCAGTGCCCAGCAGCATGTTTGGTACCCTAGTTTCCAGTGGCATGTTTGGTTTTCCTTTTGTCATTACCCTGCAGCATGTTTGGATCCTCTCTTCCCGGCACCCAGCAGCATGTTCGGTTCCCCTCTTCCATTACCCAACAGCATGTATGGATCTGCTCTTCCCAGTACTCAGCGGCATTTTGGGACCTGCTCTTTCCACTGTCTCAGAAGCATGGTTGGTTATGCTCTTTCCCATGCCCAGCGGCATGATTGGTTCCCCTCTTTCCCATGCCCAGCGGCATGGTTGGTTATGCTTTTTCCCATGCCCAGCGGCATGGTTGGTTCCCCTCTTCTCACTGCCATGCAGCATGTTTTAATCTATTCCCAGTGCCCATACGCATATTTGGTTTTCCTTTTCTAGCTGCCCTGCAGCACATTTGGATCTGCTGTTCCCAATGTTCAGCGACATGTTTGGTACCCCTCTTTCTGGTGCCCAGTGGGATTTTTGGTTGCTCTCTTCCCAGTGCCCAGTAGCATGTTTGGTTCCTCTTTTGCCGGTGCCTAGCAGCATGTTTGGATCCCCTCTTTCTGGTACCCAGTGGCATGTTTGGTACCTCTCTTCCCGGTGCCCAACAGCATGATTGGATCTGCCCCTCCGAATGCCCAGTGGCATATTTGCTTCCTCTCTTCCTGTTGTCCAGCGACATGTTTGCCACCCCTCTTTCTGGTCTTTTGTGGCATGTTTGGTTCCCCTCTTCCTGCTGCCCAGCAGCCTGTTGGTGACTGTTCAGGGTCTGTGTCACAGGCTGCACTATAGAACACCTGCATTTGTTTGTTAAAAGCGCAATGTCTTACCTTTCATGCAGTTATGTCCCACTGTGTTTATTTCTATTAAACCCAAGTCGGAGGAGAAGCTAGCTACTTCCTTCCTCATTGTTGCCACAAACTTCATTTTCTAGTTGTACTTTGTATTTGAATGATTAAAAAACTAAAATAACAAAAGACGTATAGCTTTACAGGTTATAAATTAGTGTTTGGTCACGAATACCAGATCATGTTTTACACTCTAAAGCTATAGATCAAGTGTGTCTGAGTGAGAGGGGAGGGGGGAGGGGTGCAGGGTTCTAGCATTGGGATTATAAAAGACTAAAAAAAACCTTGTATTCTTTAATGACAATCCAGTAAGTATCCTTAGTATCCAGCACGTATGCAGATAGGATATGAAATGAAGTCCAAACGGTGCAAGTTCCTCCTGGGACCTGTAGTTCTACGAGGGCTTTCACTGATCTTCCAAAGCTTCCCACTACGAGTAACCTTCACAGGTTACGGATTTTGTACTTTTTATAGGCAGAGGCGTATCTAGGTTCTCCAGCACCCGGTGCAAAGATTCAGTTTGCCCCCCCGAACCTCTTTCCCGACATCTCCTTCCCCCTAGCCAGGTTTGCTTTCTCTACTAATCAATGAGATGTCATTTTTTTCCATCTTTTTTTTTAATGTAACTTGAGCATAAAAACATTTGTACATTTTACAGGGAATGTAGTTATATAAGGAGTTAACATAACGATAAATTAAAAGAAAATAAATAAACTGGTCAATGCCGGACTAAAACAGATTGTATAACTGAGGCTAATGAGACTATATGGGGGCATAATGAGCAGCCTCCTCTTGTAGATCGTGCCGCACTGCCCCCGTGTGGATAGTGCCGCACTGCCCCCGTGTGGATGGTGCCACACACTGCCCCCGTGTGGATGGTGCCACACACTGCCCCCGTGTGGATGGTGCCACACACTGCCCCCGTGTGGATGGTGCCACACACTGCCCCCGTGTGGATGGTGCCACACACTGCCCCCGTGTGGATGGTGCCACACACTGCCCCCGTGTGGATGGTGCCACACACTGCCCCCGTGTGGATGGTGCCCCACACCTCCCCCTGTAGATAGTGCCACACAGCCCCTTGTAGACAGTGCCACACAGCCCCTTGTAGACAGTGCCACACAGCCCCTTGTAGATAGTGCTACACACACACTCCCCTTGTAGATAGTGCCGCACATCCCCTTGTAGATAGTGCCGCACATCCCCCTGTAGATAGTGCCGCACATCCCCCTGTAGATAGTGCCGCACATCCCCCTGTAGATAGTGCCGCACATCCCCCTGTAGATAGTGCCGCACAGCCCCCTGTAGTTAGTGCCACAGTGCCCTCTATAGATAGTCATCCCCCTTGTAGATAGTGCAACACAGCCCCTTGTAGACAGTGCCACACAGCCCCTTGTAAATAGTGCCACACACACTCCCCTTGTAGATAGTGCCACACATCCCCCTGTTGATAGCGCCACACATCCCCCTGTAAATTGTGGCGCACACACCCTCCTGTAGATAGCACTACACCCCCTCTTCCCTGTACATAGCGCCATTGGGTCTCTCTAGGGGAGCATCTGATGTCACTGTCCATTTACAGACAGTGACGTCAGTGAGCGGAATCACCGGGAAAAGCGTCGGCAGCGCTTTGGACGGGGATTCCTCCATACCTCCCAACTTTCCAGTACAACCGATGCAGCACACATAGCAACACATTATAATGCCTTCTAGCTGCCCTCACACAGTATAATGCCTTCTAGCTGCCCTCACACAGTATAATGCCTTCTAGCTGCCCTCACACAGTATAATGCCCTCTAGCTGCCACCATACAGTATAATGACCAGGGGCGTAACTAGAAAAGACTGGGCCCCATAGCAAACTCTTGACCGGGGGCCCCCCGGGTGCCACAAGCAGCCCCCCTTATAAAGAGTGCCCCCTGTAGAATGTGCCATACAGTCGCCCTGTAGACAGTACTATATAGCCCCGCCTATAGACAGTGTCACACCCCGATTGTAGATAGCGCCCCCACCTCCCCCTTGTAGATAGTGCCATATAGCCCTCCTGTAGATATCGCCATAAAGCCCCCACTGTATATAGTGCCACACAGCCCCCCTCCCTTGTATATAGTGCCACACAGCCCCCCCTTAGTAGATAGTGCCACACACAGACCCCTGTAGATTGCGCCACACTCAGCCCCCTGTAGATAGAACCACAGCCCTCCCCCTTGCAAATATAGCCACACAGCTTCCCCTTTGTGTATAGTGCCAGACAGCCCCCCCTTTGTGTATAGTGCCAGACAGCCCCCCCTTTGTGTATAGTGCCACACAGCCCCCCCTTTGTGTATAGTGCCACACAGCCCCCCCTTTGTGTATAGTGCCACACAGCTCCCCCCCCCCCTTGTGTATAGTGCCACAAAGCAATGGCGCATCCGAGAAAGTTGTATCAGCCAGGGAGATGTCAATCAAACATGGAAAGGTGGGTTTGGAGGCAGGACTATGTGACTCTTCAGGATAGCGGCACCGCCCCATGACCCACGAATGAGTAATTAGCATATAGTGTGCGCCGTTTTAAAAATGGATTTTAAAGATTTTGCTGCATCTGAAAAAAACATACAAGGGAATGTTTGGAAATATTGTCAGGTCATGTCTTACCGCATGGTGGAGGTTCAAGGGGTTAGAACTACCAGACAGGTTCCCATGAAATATACAATGAATTGAGAACCATTCCTTCTGCTCTGCAATTTTGTTATTATAAATATATCCTATATATTTACAGATCCAGAACCAAGCTCTGACATATATACAGTACCACAACCAAGCTCAGTACATAAATACAGCACTAGAACCAAGCCCATACATATATGCAGCACCAGAACCAACCTCCGTACATAAATACAGCACCAGAACAAACCTCAGTACATATATACATCACTAGAACCAAGCTCAGTACATATATACAATACCAGAACCAAGCTCAGTACATAAATACTTCCCCAGAACCAAGCTCTGTACATATATACATCCCCAAAACCAAGCTCATTGCATATATACAGCACCAAAACAAATCTCATACGTATATACAGCACCAGAATAAAGCTCCGTACTTGCATACAGCATTAGAACCAAGATCAGTACATATATACAACACTAGAATAAATGCAGCTCAATTTAGTGCAACCCCTGCCGTATAGGTTTGTACGGTGTAAAACTACAGCTCCTAGCATGGCCCGAACAATGGTGAGGATATGCTGGGAGATGCTGTTTCACAAAAAAAAAAATCATACCACCATCATCTCGCTGCAGATCATACAGTGAATACAATACTGATTAGAGGCAGAATAAACATTTACATTAAGTGACTCACCAGTGACGTCTCAGATTCTAGTTCTTTTCTTCTCCCTCTGGTCCAGACAGCTATGATGGATTTCTCCCGGCCACGACCCATTTCTGAAGTTTTCCGCTCCGATGTCTTCAGCTTCTCACTTTTCAAACATTTCTGCACCTATAAATTAAGTTAAAATTCTGAACACCTCTAAATAATAAAGCGCCATACACAGCACCTCTAACTATAATAGCGCCATACACTGTGTCCCTGATTATAATAGTACCATACACTGTGTCCCACACACACACACACACACACACACACACACACACACACCTTGCCCCCTGTACCCCATAGAGCCTCTGTAGATAGTGCCCTCAAAGCCCCCTGTAGATAGTGACCCACATAGAGTCTCTGTAGATAGTGTCCCACATACAAACCCCTGTAGATAGTGCCCACAAATGGACTCCAGAGCTACAAGGCAATAGTGGTAACCACTGAGCCACCGTGCTGCCCTTCATATAACTTCCCCTATAGATAGTGATCCACGTATAGCCCACCTCGGTAGATAGTGTCTCACATATAGCTCCCCGTGTGTATAGTGTCCCACATATAGCCCACCCCTGTAGACAATGCCCTACATATCGCCCCCCTGTAGCTAGTGCCCCACAGGTAACACACCCCTGTATATAGTGTCCCACATATAGCCCACCCCTATAGAAAGGACCCTAAAATGGCTCCCCTATAGATAGTTCTCTACATATAGCTCCCCCTGTATATAGTGCCCCACATTCCCACATATAGACCCCCCTGTATATAGTGACCCACATCCCAACACATAGACCCCCCTGTATATAGTGGCCCACATATAGACCCCCCTGTATATACTGGCCCACATATAGACCCCCCTGTAGATAGTGCCCCACATCTCCACATATAGACCCCCCCTGTATATAGTAGCCCACATATAGACCCCCCTGTAAATAGTGCCCGACATATAGACCCCCTATATAGGGGCCCACATAGACAACCCCCCTGTAGATAGAGCCCCCACTATAGATAATGCCACTCGGTTTTTTATTAGGAAAAAACATACATACTTGCATGATCCCATTCCCGCGCCGTCCGATGGCAATGCAGACCTGCTTTCTTCTGAGCAGGTCTGCTGGAGCTGAACGACGCCAGGGCAAAATGACTTGCCGCGTCAATCAGCGCCTTTCAAGCACGGAAGCGGCGCGATGACGTCATCGCGGCGCTAGCGTAGTTGAAAGGCGCTGAATGGTCGGAACATGCCCGGCCATTCTGCGCTAATGCATGTATTTGTACCTGCATGCTATAGAGGCAGGAACAATTACTGCAAGAAGGGGTGGCTGTCGGTAGTATTGGGGCCCCCTCCGGTGCTAGCGATGCCTACAGGCATGAGACGGCCTTTGTCGCCCGACCCATACTTATTGGAGGCTCGGCGGCGCGGGCCCCGTAGTAGCGGCGCTACCGCTGTAGCAGCCCTAACAGCTGCTAGCGGCACCACAAGGCATATGGGGGTTCGTGTTGGCTGGCGGCACGGGTCCCCTCAAGCCGCAGACCTCGTAGCAGCGGCTACGGCTGCTACTGCGGTAGTTACGCCACTGATAATGACCCTATAGCTGCGACCATACAGTATAATGCCCCCATAGATGCCTCCATACAGTATAATGACCAGACATACCCCCATACAGTATAATACCCATCCAGATGTCCCTATACAGTATAATGCCCACAAATATGCCCCCATGCAGTATAATGGCCAAACAAATTCCCCCTTACATCATAATGCCCCTATAGCTGCTCCCATACAGCATAATGCCCCTATTATGACCCGTACAGAATAATGCCCCTGTAGCTTCCCCTATAGCTGCCCTATACAGTATAGTGACCCATAGTTGCCCCATACAGTAGAATGCCCCCACAGCTGCCCCATACAGTAGAATGCCCCCACAGCTGCCCCATACAGTATAATGCACCCATAGCTGCCCCATACAGTATAATGCAGCCTTAGATACCCCCATACAGTAAAATGGCCCATACAGTATGATGCCCCTAGCGCCAGTGCCCACATAGTGCCACAGTGCTCATGTAGATAGTGCCCACAGTACCCATTTAGATCGCGCCAGTGTCCCCTGTAGATAGTGCTTCTACATAGCGCTACACCCTCTTGAAGATAGCACACCGTCCCTGTAGATAGTGCTAACCCCCCCTCCCCGCCCTGTAAATTGCGCCATTGGGACTCCCTCTAGGAGCGGAATCCCTAGCCAGAGTATAGGCCGGGGATTCCGTTCCTAGATTCTACTGTTCATATATGGACAGTGACGTCACTGTCCGTATATGGACAGTGATGTCAGTGGCTCCCCTGAAGCGGAATGCCCGTTGCCAACGCTATGGCAGGGGATTCCGCTTCTGAATCCCCGTTGCCGATTCCGCTCCAGGAGTAGCCCCTGACTTTACATTTATGGACAGTAACGTCAGGGCTACTCCTGGAGCGGAATCCCCTGCTATAGCTTCGGCAACAAGGATTCCGCTTCAGAGGAGCCACTGATGTCACGGTCCATATATGGACAGTGACGTCAGTGGCTCCTCTGAAGCGGAATCCCCATTGCCGACGTTATGGTAGGGGATTCTGCTTCAGAAGCGGAATCCCCTTTGCCGACGCTATGGCAGGGGATTCCGTTCCAGGAGTAGCCCCTGATGTTACATTTATGGACCGTAACATCATGGGCTACTCCTGGAACGGAATCCCCTGCCATAGCTTCGGCAACGGGGATTCCGCTTTAGAGGAGCCACTGACGTCACTGTCCATATATGGACAGTGATGTCAATGACTTCCCCGGGCACAGCGCTCTAAGTAGCGCTGTGCCCGGAGAGTCCTCGGCGGGCCGAGGAGCTCCCTCCGCTCCTCCGCTCTGAACTAATGCTGAAGCATGGAGCTTATTTGCTTCAGCATTAAGTTCAACTGTACCTGCGCCCGGCCCGGTGCCCACCGCCTGCTGTTTCTCCCAGTTGCTACTGGGGCACATGCCCCGCCTGCCCCCCCCCCATAGCTACGCCCATACTATAGGTTTAAAACCAAAGTATATTGCAACACTTTAGTCTTTTATATTTACATTTGGGGATTGTGGGTTTAACCCTTTGTATACCTGCTCCGGTTTGTGACTTTTAAGAAGTGTGCAACAAGAAACCATAGAAGCACTGTGATTGGTTGCCATGAAACTGAAAGAGGGAGGAAGCTCTGAGTGACCAGATGACAGAAACAGCGGCCCCATGAGAGCGAATATGACTGACAATGGTACCGGCCAGACAGCTACTAGGCAGGAAATGTGTAGAACACAAAGAAAAATAATTGCAGAAGCTTTTACCCAATTATTGCGTTTTGTGATTCTGAAAAATAGGGCAATGTTCCAAACGAAAGAATGGTCGCAGGTCGGAAAGTGTCTGTTGCTTCAGTCTAAGGTGTAATTATAATAAAACTTAATTGAACTTTATTGCTTCTTTTAGTTGCATCTATTACCCATGTGGGCATTTGACCATTTCCAGGCCCGTGTCTGAAAAATGCTCCCAATGTTCTCGTCCTGTTTCTGAACACGAGAGCCGCGCCGGCTTCTTGAGGCAATATATTCCCTTTTTCCATAAGTGCATTTTGCTATTAGCAGTGAGATCTATTACATAATTAAATAAAACCTGATATTTGTGCTCCAAATATAAGCCGCTGTCCTGAGCTCATCCATGTGAAATACAGGACGAGGGGAACGGCCTTTTTAGTTTATTCTCTATAAAATACACAATGTTAAATCATGGCGATTCTCAGAGGTTTTACTGTGCCCGCTGCCTGCGGATCTGCGAGGTAACCGGGGGGGGTTTTCACGTAATGCTTTTTTTTTTCCACGGCTGTAGCCGACATTTTAATGTTCATGGAGATTTGTTGTTCGTGGTATTCATTGTATATATATATATTTTTTTTTAACTTGTATGTGGAGCATTTACTTTATCTTTTTGTTTTCTGGCCATTAATTTGTTTTATTTTATGCCTAGTTTTTCATTTTTTTTCCTATTTAGTGTTTTTTTGTACATGGCTGTAGCACATAAACATTGTAATGGATATTTGTTGTCCTCGTAAATTTTTATCGAGATTGCGTGTATTTCACTCATTTTTTATTTTTTTAAAAAATGTTTTGATTTTTTTAATCTTTTTTTTTCTAATTATTTGCAAATGGCTCCAGCAGAACGCAAATGTTTTAATGGCAATGATGATTTGTCATTTGTTTTGTTTTTCTATTTTAATATGTTTGTTAATGTTTCATGTTTATAGATTTTTTTTCATGTTTTACGTAATATTGCATGAAAATAGAATTTACGGACTGCTACATGAACACCCTTTAATATTCTCCCCTCCGCTGCCATATATAGAGCGTCTCGCCTGTACCTGCCGGCCCTCCGCCACCCATGAAGCTTCCCCCTCCATACAGAGAGTCCTCCAGCCCCGTGACATCTGGATCTGATCCTGAAAATGTGGACAGCGAAGGTAAGAGATGATTTTGTTGTGTTTTTATCCCTCGACGCTTTGATTTTTTTTTTGTATTCCTATTTTTCCTGTGATCATCCAAAAATTTATAGCACAAAGTTCTAGCATTTTCTAATTGTGATTCACAATAATGAACGAGGTTGTTACATTCTTTCCTTTTTTGCTAACATAAATAGTAATATCCTATTCTATCTATCTATCTATCTATCTATCTATCTATCTATCTATCTATCTATCTATCTATCTATCTATCTATCTATCTATCTATCTATTTATCTATCTATCTATCTATCTATCTATCTCATATCTATCTATCTATCTATCTCATATCTATCTATCTATCTATCTATCTATCTATCTATCTATCTATCTATCTATCTATCTATCTATCTATCTATCTCATATAATTTTTCTGACTACAAGTTACATTTTTTAGCTGCAAAAATGGGTTGAAATATTTCTGCACCTCATTAGAAGGCTGTTTAGAGAATAAGAGCAATTATTATTACCTGACATCTTGCGTCCCATTCGCACCTCATGTTCTTTTTACGTTGTATCGGTGTTATGTGAATTATATTAATAAATTCAGCAGTTCTAACCAATCATCTTGTATAAAGCCGTGTATGGACAATCATCTAGTGAGTTTTGTTATCATTTCAGCGACTATCTCACTATATCAGTCCTTTAAAGATACAGGCCAAAAACCTGAAGCTGCACTTCTGACAGGTTCGGATGACTAAGTGTCCGCTTCTTATATCTGTCAGGTGTGGTGTGTTGTCCTGGAGACCTCGTGTGGATATTAATTATCGACTACATGAATGTCCCTACATATTCGCACACATCTGCCACTATTCAAGCCAGGATGTAAATATTGATATAGATCTTGATGTGGATGGTAATTTGGGGCCAGAACTGGTCGGCATGACAACATCGCAATTAACAGAAATCAGAAGAGAACTTGTCATCTCAGCGGTGCAGCCTCAGGCTTTGGGCCTGTAACTTAGAGTGATCATATCTCAGCATAGAAGTAACATATTACAAAGCAGTTTTCACATTTTTAATGTACAATAATTGGTTGTTTATACTCACCCCATCCCATGACAACTATTCTTCAGCTTTGTTCCATCTCTGACATCACAGTGAAAAATCGAAAATTGCTTCTAATAACTTTTCTACCAGACATTTATATTCCTAACCTCTCCCGAACACTGTGACATCGGGTCCTGCGGGTCTCTGACATGCAGGATCCACCTGACATTTATCACATCTAAGTTCACAACTCCGATGTAACAGATCACAGGTGGATCCTGCAGGACCCACAATCACAGAAGCCGTCCGTCCCGCTGACCTGTCTGATTTGGCTTTGAGCCCAAGATACAGCTGCTCTGTATACAGGATGCATAGATTCTGTATCTGAAAAAGTAAAAACATTTTTTTATTTATTTTTTTAAAACAATTACAAAGTTGCTTAAAACACCATAATACAATGTTCAATGGTTTGCATAGCCTTTAAGTTCTATACAGATTCATCACTTCAGCAAGGATTTAGGATTTTATCCATTTTATTCGCTAGCGCTTTGTATGTGTTCATCACAGATTTGCTTGTTTTAGGTTTTTATGGTAAATATGAATCATGAAATCCTGGATTGCATTTTATACCAGTTATGACCAGTAGGTGGCACTGCTTGTAATTGTTTTTGATCAATAATCAAATTTCCAAGTTAACTATTAAACGGTGAAATGTCATTAGAAACCATGCACTTGTAGGCTGTGGAGGGGGCGCGCGTAGGCTGTGGAGGGGGCGCGCGTAGGCTGTGGAGGGGGCGCGCGTAGGCTGTGGAGGGGGCGCGCGTAGGCTGTGGAGGGGGCGCGCGTAGGCTGTGGAGGGGGCGCGCGTAGGCTGTGGAGGGGGCGCGCGTAGGCTGTGGAGGGGGCGCGCGCAGGCTGTGGAGGGGGCGCGCGCAGGCTGTGGAGGGGGCGCGCGCAGGCTGTGGAGGGGGCGCGCGCAGGCTGTGGAGGGGGCGCGCGCAGGCTGTAGAGGGGGCACTCGTAGGCTGTAGAGGACTCTGTGTGCCGCCATGTGGAGCCTTTGTATGGCACCATATTACACACATTCTCTTCTTGTAGCATTGCTTCTAGGGGAGAGTGTCTCTATAATACGGCATTTCATTCAGTGTGTACAGCAGGAGACGTGCATTGTGTCTGCCCTTCACAGAACTGCGATTTAAATAGTATTTGGGCTTGTCACACGTAGCGGAATTGCGGACGGAAAATACGCAGCAGAATACAGCAGCGGCAAAGTGGGTGAGACTTCACAATTCTCATCCACACGCTGCGGAAAAATTCCGAACAGAAATTGACCTGCGGTGCGTATTTATCGGACCACAGCATATAAATTCCTGCAGCGAAAAGTGGACAGAATTGCTGCGTTTTTCAGAGGTCTCCATCTCCTAACATTGTGAAAAACACAGCAATTTACGCACCATTTAGTGCGCTTATTCTGCAGCGGAATGTCTGCTACTTTCAAGGGAATTTCGGACTTTCAACAAAATTTTCTCCAGCAATTCCACTATGTGTGGACAAGCCCATAGGCCTCATGCACACGGCCGTGCCTGTAATCACTGCCCGTGATTGCGGGCACGTCCGACTGTCGACGGCAGCAGACAGCCACCCGCATTTTCGGCCCGTGCTCCCAGGAGCACGGACCGTAAAAAGCAAAAGATAAGACATATCCTATCTTTTGCTGAGACTTTCTACAGCCCGGACACCTTCCCGCAAACATACAGGAAGGTGTCCGCGGTCAATAGAAGTGAATCAGTCCGTAATTCTACGGTCATGTGCATGGGGCCTAAGGCCCCATTCACACGAATGTGTTTTTGCGGTTGCATTTCACCCGGAAATCTGCGGGTGAATTGCGGTCCCATTAGTTTCCATGACCCCTTGCACACGACTGTGGTTTCCACAATCCATGCATTGCCCAGGAGCCTGGACCGCAAAAATATAGGACATGTTTTATTATGGCCTTGTTTTGCGGTCCAGGCTCATAGAAATAAATGCACGCAGCCATGTGCATGGCCCACAATTTTCCGGCTGCCCGCGGGGACACTCCACTGCTGTCCGAGCCGAAAGTGGTCTGCATGAGGCCTTAGACATGGATGTATCAATGGCTGCTTGTTGATTGTATCCAAATGCCAGCATAGTTTTTATTTAGTTTTCTTACTCTGCATGAAGAAAACCCCTGAAAAATAATCAAAAACAGCAGGAAGAAAGATCTATCTATTTAGATTTAACATTTTGTGACTGTAGAACCCAAAGTAAACATTTTCACCTTTGGGTGTCTTTCTTGTTTTCACCACTAGGTGTCACTGTTGCAGAACTTACCATATTTACAGTTCATAGAATGTTGTGGATCGGTTCACTTGTACGTTATTAGCGGATCCGTTATATTCTTACCAGCGGTTTGTGGATTAATAGCGAAAAATTGGATTTTGCTTGGAAAAACTCCCAAACAAGGGGCACTATTGAGTTGGGATGGGGCAGGTTTTGCCACTATTATATGTGCTAGACCTTTATAGCATGAAGATCTCGTCCCTGTCATGTAACAAAACCGCCCTCTCATGCTTATTGATTTTGCAGATATTTAGGATGTGCGTGATGTTTTATATTCTACATTTAGATTTTTTTTTTGCCAATATACATTTATTGGATAACAGACGGTTAATAGTCTATACATACTCAATGTACATTATAACGTGCAGTAGTAATGAAGAGCAGGAATCCTAAAGGGGTTTACCGGTTTCTGGAAATAAAGAATATTTGATGCGGAATAAAAGTTTTTTGTTTTTTTTAAAATTATTATATATATATATTTTTTATTTATTTTTTTTCTGTGTCAATTTCTCACATTTTTCAAGATCTCTGTTTGCTGTCATTCCATGGGAAGCTGCATTGTTCACTTGCAGTGGACACAAATCTGCCCTGGTCATGTGCAGGACGCTCAGGTGCACAGTTCTGATAACTGTACTGTAACAAACCCTACAGCTGTGTGTCCAGCACATAACCAGGGCACATTGTTATCCCTTGGAAGTGAGCAAAGAAGCTTCCCATTGAATGACAGCAAGCAGATATCTTGAAAACCGTGAGGACTTGATACAGAAAGTATATTGGAAACTTGTGTACATTTTCATTATACAAAGAATAACCTTTTATTAGCTACAACTGGAACACCCCTTTAATGAATGTCATTGCCACGGGCAGACGTTGCTATATATAGTCCCGTTAGTAACTTGAGGTGTTACTGGGGTGTCAGGATTTCACCAGTGTTTTGGGGTCTCTGACACCAGTGTTGGAAAATTGTTGTTGGTGCTGGGTTTCCATCCCGCTATCTTTGTTACATTGACTTTAGGGACATGACAACTGTGTACCTCGTATATACCTGTGTACCTCGTATATACCCGTGTAGCTCGTATATATACCCGTGTACCTCGTATATACCCGTGTACCTCGTATATACCTGTGTACCTCGTATATACCCGTGTACCTCGCATATACCCGTGTACCTCGCATATACCCGTGTACCTCGCATATACCCGTGTAGCTCGTATATATCCGTGTACCTGGCATATACCCGTGTACCTCGTATATGCCCGTGTACCTCGTATATACCAGTGTACCTCGTATATACCCGTGTACCTCGTATATACCCGTGTACCTCGTATATACCCGTGTAGCTCGTATATACCCGTGTAGCTCGTATATACCCGTGTAGCTCGTATATACCCGTGTACCTCGTATATACCCGTGTACCTCGTATATACCCGTGTAGCTCGTATATACCCGTGTAGCTCGTATATACCCGTGTAGCTCGTATATATCCGTGTACCTGGCATATACCCGTGCACCTCGTATATACCCGTGCACCTCGTATATACCCGTGTACCTCGTATATACCCGTGTACCTCGTATATACCCGTGTACCTCGTATATACCCGTGTACCTCGTATATACCCGTGTACCTCGTATATACCCGTGTACCTCGTGTATATACCCGTGTACCTCGTGTATATACCCGTGTACCTCGTGTATATACCCGTGTACCTCGTATATACCCGTGCACCTCGTATATACCCGTGTACCTCGCATATACCCGTGCACCTCGTATATACCCGTGTATCTTGTGTGTATATACCTGTGTAGCTCGTGTGTATATACCTGTGTAGCTCGTGTGTGTGTGTGTATACCTGTGTAGCTCGTGTGTGTGTGTGTATACCTGTGTAGCTTGTGTGTGTGTGTATACCTGTGTAGCTCGTGTGTGTGTGTGTGTGTGTGTGTATACCTGTGTAGCTCGTGTGTGTATATACCTGTGTAGCTCGTGTGTGGGTATACCTGTGTAGCTCGTGTGTGTGTATACCTGTGTAGCTCGTGTGTGTATATACCTGTGTAGCTCGTGTGTGTATATACCTGTGTAGCTCGTGTGTGTATATACCTGTGTAGCTCGTGTGTGTATATACCTGTGTAGCTCGTGTGTGTATATACCTGTGTAGCTCGTGTGTGTATATACCTGTGTAGCTTGTGTGTATATACCTGTGTAGCTCGTGTGTGTGTGTGTGTATACCTGTGTAGCTCGTGTGTGTGTGTATACCTGTGTAGCTTGTGTGTATATACCTGTGTAGCTCGTGTGTGTATATACCTGTGTAGCTCGTGTGTGTATATACCTGTGTAGCTCGTGTGTGTATACCTGTGTAGCTCGTGTGTATATACCTGTGTAGCTCGTGTGTGTGTGTGTATACCTGTGTAGCTCGTGTGTGTGTGTGTATACCTGTGTAGCTCGTGTGTGTGTGTATACCTGTGTAGCTCGTGTGTGTATATACCTGTGTAGCTCGTGTGTGTGTATACCTGTGTAGCTCGTGTGTGTGTATACCTGTGTAGCTCGTGTGTGTATATACCTGTGTAGCTCGTGTGTGTATATACCTGTGTAGCTCGTGTGTGTATATACCTGTGTAGCTCGTGTGTGTATATACCTGTGTAGCTCGTGTGTGTATATACCTGTGTAGCTCGTGTGTGTATATACCTGTGTAGCTCGTGTGTGTATATACCTGTGTAGCTCGTGTGTGTATATACCTGTGTAGCTCGTGTGTGTATATACCTGTGTAGCTCGTGTGTGTATATACCTGTGTAGCTCGTGTGTGTATATACCTGTGTAGCTCGTGTGTATATACCTGTGTAGCTCGTGTGTGTATATACCTGTGTAGCTCGTGTGTGTATATACCTGTGTAGCTCGTGTGTGTATATACCTGTGTAGCTCGTGTGTGTGTATATACCTGTGTAGCTCGTGTGTGTATATACCTGTGTAGCTCGTGTGTGTATATACCTGTGTAGCTCGTGTGTGTATATACCTGTGTAGCTCGTGTGTGTGTATACCTATGTAGCTCGTGTGTGTGTATACCTGTGTAGCTCGTGTGTGTGTGTGTGTATATACCTGTGTAGCTCGTGTGTGTATATACCTGTGTAGCTCGTGTGTGTATACCTGTGTAGCTCGTGTGTGTGTGTGTACCTGTGTAGCTCGTGTGTGTGTATACCTGTGTAGCTCGTGTGTGTATATACCTGTGTAGCTCGTGTGTGTGTGTGTACCTGTGTAGCTCGTGTGTGTGTATATACCTGTGTAGCTCGTGTGTGTATATACCTGTGTAGCTCGTGTGTGTATATACCTGTGTAGCTCGTGTGTGTGTATACCTGTGTAGCTCGTGTGTGTATATACCTGTGTAGCTCGTGTGTGTATATACCTGTGTAGCTCGTGTGTGTATATACCTGTGTAGCTCGTGTGTGTATATACCTGTGTAGCTCGTGTGTGTATATACCTGTGTAGCTCGTGTGTGTGTATATACCTGTGTAGCTCGTGTGTGTATACCTGTGTAGCTCGTGTGTGTATATACCTGTGTAGCTCGTGTGTGTATATACCTGTGTAGCTCGTGTGTGTATATACCTGTGTAGCTCGTGTGTGTGTATATACCTGTGTAGCTCGTGTGTGTGTGTATACCTGTGTAGCTCGTGTGTGTGTATACCTGTGTAGCTCGTGTGTGTGTGTGTGTATATACCTATGTAGCTCGTGTGTGTATATACCTGTGTAGCTCGTGTGTGTGTGTATACCTGTGTAGCTCGTGTGTGTGTGTATACCTGTGTAGCTTGTGTGTATATACCTGTGTAGCTCGTGTGTGTATATACCTGTGTAGCTCGTGTGTGTATATACCTGTGTAGCTCGTGTGTGTATATACCTGTGTAGCTCGTGTGTGTATATACCTGTGTAGCTCGTGTGTGTATATACCTGTGTAGCTCGTGTGTGTATATACCTGTGTAGCTCGTGTGTGTATATACCTGTGTAGCTCGTGTGTGTATATACCTGTGTAGCTCGTGTGTGTATATACCTGTGTAGCTCGTGTGTGTATATACCTGTGTAGCTCGTGTGTGTATATACCTGTGTAGCTCGTGTGTGTATATACCTGTGTAGCTCGTGTGTGTATATACCTGTGTAGCTCGTGTGTGTATATACCTGTGTAGCTCGTGTGTGTATATACCTGTGTAGCTCGTGTGTGTATATACCTGTGTAGCTCGTGTGTGTATATACCTGTGTAGCTCGTGTGTGTATATACCTGTGTAGCTCGTGTGTGTATATACCTGTGTAGCTCGTGTGTGTATATACCTGTGTAGCTCGTGTGTGTGTATACCTGTGTAGCTCGTGTGTGTATATACCTGTGTAGCTCGTGTGTGTATATACCTGTGTAGCTCGTGTGTGTATATACCTGTGTAGCTCGTGTGTGTATATACCTGTGTAGCTCGTGTGTGTGTATATACCTGTGTAGCTCGTGTGTGTATACCTGTGTAGCTCGTGTGTGTATATACCTGTGTAGCTCGTGTGTGTATATACCTGTGTAGCTCGTGTGTGTATATACCTGTGTAGCTCGTGTGTGTGTATATACCTGTGTAGCTCGTGTGTGTGTGTATACCTGTGTAGCTCGTGTGTGTGTATACCTGTGTAGCTCGTGTGTGTGTGTGTGTATATACCTATGTAGCTCGTGTGTGTATATACCTGTGTAGCTCGTGTGTGTGTGTATACCTGTGTAGCTCGTGTGTGTGTGTATACCTGTGTAGCTTGTGTGTATATACCTGTGTAGCTCGTGTGTGTATATACCTGTGTAGCTCGTGTGTGTATATACCTGTGTAGCTCGTGTGTGTATATACCTGTGTAGCTCGTGTGTGTATATACCTGTGTAGCTCGTGTGTGTATATACCTGTGTAGCTCGTGTGTGTATATACCTGTGTAGCTCGTGTGTGTATATACCTGTGTAGCTCGTGTGTGTATATACCTGTGTAGCTCGTGTGTGTATATACCTGTGTAGCTCGTGTGTGTATATACCTGTGTAGCTCGTGTGTGTATATACCTGTGTAGCTCGTGTGTGTATATACCTGTGTAGCTCGTGTGTGTATATACCTGTGTAGCTCGTGTGTGTATATACCTGTGTAGCTCGTGTGTGTATATACCTGTGTAGCTCGTGTGTGTATATACCTGTGTAGCTCGTGTGTGTATATACCTGTGTAGCTCGTGTGTGTATATACCTGTGTAGCTCGTGTGTGTATATACCTGTGTAGCTCGTGTTTGTGTATATACCTGTGTAGCTCGTGTGTGTATATACCTGTGTAGCTCGTGTGTGTATATACCTGTGTAGCTCGTGTGTGTATATACCTGTGTAGCTCGTGTGTGTGTATACCTGTGTAGCTCGTGTGTGTGTATACCTGTGTAGCTCGTGTGTGTATATACCTGTGTAGCTCGTGTGTGTGTGTGTGTGTGTGTGTATATACCTGTGTAGCTCGTGTGTGTATATACCTGTGTAGCTCGTGTGTGTATATACCTGTGTAGCTCGTGTGTGTATACCTGTGTAGCTCGTGTGTGTATATACCTGTGTAGCTCGTGTGTGTATACCTGTGTAGCTCGTGTGTGTATATACCTGTGTAGCTCGTGTGTGTATATACCTGTGTAGCTCGTGTGTGTATATACCTGTGTAGCTCGTGTGTGTATATACCTGTGTAGCTCGTGTGTGTATATACCTGTGTAGCTCGTGTGTGTATATACCTGTGTAGCTCGTGTGTGTATATACCTGTGTAGCTCGTGTGTGTGTATATACCTGTGTAGCTCGTGTGTGTGTGTATATACCTGTGTAGCTCGTGTGTGTGTATATACCTGTGTAGCTCGTGTGTGTGTATATACCTGTGTAGCTCGTGTTGTGCTATTGGTATTTGGCCATATATTGAGGATAACTGTTGGCCAATCACAATGCCGGCATCAAAGGGGCTTTACAAGTTTATGCAAATAAAACGTAATAATGTGCTGCAACTTTCTATACTATACTTTTGTTTTTCAATTCCTCATTATTTTCAACATCTCAGCTTGCTGTTAGTGAATGGGAACATTTTTCTACATATCTAGAGGCTGAAAACCTGTACAGATCCTGATATTTCTCACAGCTGAAGATTTGCTACAATTGTATCGAGGCTAGATAATCCTCTGTGAACTAAACAATGTGGACTCCAGGCTGATACATTGTACCTGCACTGATACATTGCAACAGACTGTCAGGACAGGAGAGAGATTTGTGCTGCGGATGTGTTGAGCTGTCTGGACTAGGCATAATTGTAGCAAACTCTCAGCTATGAGAAGTTGCAGGCCAGTACAGAAGAAGAATATTCCTATTGACTGACTGCAAGCAGAGATCTTGAAAACTATAAGGAATTGAAACAAAGTATATTGGAAAGTTGCGTACATTTTCGTCGTACAGCAAACAAGCTTTCTTTACATAAGACTGGACGACGTCTCCATTGACTCTTGTGTATTGGAGTCGCTGATCCCCCTGAGACTCTGTGACCGGCCCCTGCGGACCCCCTGGTATTGATCCTGAGTGATGGCGTTCCTATGCAGGCGCTGTAGCAGCTGGGCTGATGTCGTCTCTGTGGGTCAGATGCTGCGAGACGCCACTTGCTCCTCACACGTACTTTACTAGTTACACTCCATCTGCTGACAGACGAGCCAACGAGCCTTTGTGCCTCCTCTTCACGTTTGTCTAATTGATCACATCCCGCAGCAGAGGAAACACATTTGTCGGCTTAGGGGAAAAAATAAGAGGCCCAAGGTCATCGGAGGAAATCGGGGTCTTGCTGGAGAGAGCGGATTGTAGGGTAAAGACGCCCGTCCAGCCATGCAGTCGCGCTGAGCTGTGTCAGCGATGGTGCAGGGGGGGTTCCCAGGTAAGAGCCGGCGTATCCCATCTGCGTGATATTAGAAATTGCACCAGCTTTAATGTGCGGGAGTCTAAATTCCCCGGAGTGGGAATATTTGCGTTGTGATGTGGTTAATTAACAATTACCGATGTAGCAGAGCTGAGGTGGTTGGATGTAGCTGAAGCTGTACTTGCCATTTAAGTCCCCAAGGGCCGCATGGTTTGTGCTTAGTGCAATCTGAGATTGTTACCGGTTTAGTCATTAAATGTTCCATCGTATGTAGTAGAGCTGAACGTGTCATTTATGCAGACAGCAGGGTTATAAACGAAGATTTGACATACGCAATCATGGCTTGTAGCAGAGCTGAGCCTTTCCTTTAAGTCTTTGGGACCGTATGGTTTGCGAGCATTGATTACTCTTATATTGTTATAGGTTTAAGCATTATTATAGATGTAGCAGTGCTGAGTTTGTCATTGGGGCTGCAGTAAGGTTACCTGCAGTACAATATAGAATCACAGATTGCGGAACGTTTTGGGATCACCATGAGATGTCGCAAATAACGAAATCGGCACCTCTACATCTGTGCCTTTAGACCTATGTAAAATCACAGCTCTTCGGATCTGCTATAGATGGGTTATGTCAGATGTAGTTGTGAGGAATTTGTCATTTAGATCTTGGGGGCTGCAGTAGGATTTCCTGCAGCCCAGTGTAAAACCACAGATAACACATGATATCACCATGAGTCACGTGACTTAGGACCAAATGTACAGGTGTAGCAGAGCTTAGATAGTCAGATGTAAGGGAGCTGAGTTTGTCATTTGACTCTGTAAAGCTCGCACATATCACATCCTAATGTTACCATAAAATGAGGTTAAAAAACTTCAACTCGATCTGTATTTGCAGTCCTATGTAAGTTGCTGTTTTTAAACTGCAGCAGTACGAGTTTGTTCTTTAACTCTCTGGGGTTGGAGTCGTTTTACTTGCAGTCCTATGTAAAAGCACAGATGGTCCAGCTAATTATCAACAGACGTTGTGCCAAACTCTGCTACATCTGTACTTGCGTTAGTATCTAAACCATAGGTTACACTTCCAAAGAAAAGCAGATTTTCTTTTCAGATATAGCAGAGTTGAGTTCATTACTTTGTTCATATCATTACATAGGACCGTGGACGAACCAGCCAATGCCAATTATGTGCAAACAAAGAATTAAATGACAATTTCAGCCCTGCTACAACTCTGCCTCTGTTAAACCCCCTGTTATCAAACTTGCCTCACCTTAGAGATGTAGGAAAGTTGAGTTTGTCATTTGGCTTTTAAATGAAATTATGTCTTATCTGTGGTTTTGTAAATCATTCAGCACCCAAAAAGTTCAATGACAAGCTCCACTCTGCTACATCTGTGCCTCTGTTAACCCCCTGTTGTTAAACTTGCCTCACCTTTGCGATGTAGTAGAGCTGAGTTTGTCATTTGAAATATCTTAAAGTGAAATTATGTCTTAGGTGTGGTTTTTCGAATTTTGCAACTCCAAAGAGTTCAATGACAATCTCAGCTCTGCTACGTCTGTACCTGTATTCCCTTCTTACAGAGTGCGGTCATGTGTCCAAAAGTGACCTGTATAGAAAGTGCATTATTGTTGAATTCCATTTCTTATACTATACAGATGAATGAGGGGAGGCGGTGGGGTCTGATATTTTCACTGAGGAACCGGCAGCAGGATGAATGTACGCAGCTCTATGGCTAAGAAGAATTTATAACTAATCATATTTTTAATTTAGAGATGCCTTAGAGGGCCGGCGCACAATGCACGGAGACTGGAGGATGGGGGGGGGGGTTTAATTAGAAATATCCTTCTGCTTGAAACCTAGACAGTCTGGTTTTAACCTGCAGTTTATCTTCTCTCTATTTGTTGTGCAGTTGAATGCAATCTATTGTTCCCTGTTATCAGCTATGGAGCTGTAGTGTAAACTGAAAGATCATTCCCGACCCCATCACTACTTTATGTCCCATATCTACAATTCTGAGACCCTCCACATGTATGTTTATGACTGATGTCTTATAACGCTCCAGTACTATAATAAGCATCTTAGGTATTCTCCTAATATCCTAATGAAACTACAGATCCCAGCATGCCCTGAGAGCCGCAGTGAATATATTATGGTGTCTGTCTTTATTTCATTGGGACCTTCAGAGTGAAATCTGTTGAAGTTTTAGCTGAAATAAATGGACAGTTAAATATTCTGGCTGCCTGCAGCCACCACCAGGGGGAGCTAAGGAGCTGTGTACATGTCCTAAACGCAGTGATAACACAGAATGCAATAAGCTCCCTCTAGTGGTGGCTGCATGTGGCACATGCCCGGCCTCCGCTCCATTCAAACTCCTAGCAGCTGTCCCAGCAGTCAGACCACCATCGGTCCAGCATCTTCCACCTAACCAGTGGATAAGTGAAAAATGCCGGAGGCTGGAATATCCCTTTAACTCTTTATATAGAGTATTTGGAGTTTTGTATCAGCAAAAAACGGAGCTCCGATTGCTATAAAGATAAACATAAATTATGAGATTATTCAGCACAGAATTTTGGACCTAAAAATGACGTGATAAAAGATGGAGATTCACTTGAAGGACGATTCCTCTTCTAGTTTTAGGTAAATAAAGTGTAATACTTGTATAATGGAAAGTTCTGCAACTTTATACAATTTTTTTCTTTTTAATTTCTCACCATTTTCCAGATCTCTTGCTTGCAGTCAGTGAATGGGAACATTTTTGTTTATATTCAGAGGCTAAAACCATGTACAGATCTATTACTTTTCACAGCCGATGGTTTGCTACAATTGTATCCATTCTGAAAAACTCTCTGTGAGCTAAACACATCCGCAGCACAAATCTCTCTCCTGTCTTAAGTTTGATACATTTTACCTGCATTGATACATCGTATCAGCCCGGAGTCCACACTGTTTCCAACATATAGGATTGGAATGGAAATGTTCTTATTAACATTCAGAGGAACAGCCGTTCTGACCTCGTCTTGCTCACGCAGATGATGGGTTTGTTGCAATATATCAGTGTTGGTGATCTTCTCTGAGATAAAAGCAAAAGCACCAAATCTATCTCGTCTTGAAGCCCTTCCCTACACTGAAACATTGTAGCAAACTGTCAGCAATGTGAGAACTAGTAGGTCACGATGGGTAAGCCTCTGAACGATAACAAGCATGTTCCCTTTCACTGAAAGCAAGCAGAAATCTTGAAAAGGAAAAGGGAAAATATATCAAACGCCAGTCTTGAACTAATTAACATTGACAAAAATGCACCAAATATAACCAGATGTGCACAGCGCTTAATAAGTTTGGCGCATCTTTGGCTGTCCGTGTGACTGGAATGACGGTGTAGATTTGCGGCATAACTTATGCCTGTTCCTGGCATAAATTCTGATAAATCCGGTAGAGGCCCCGTCCCTTTTGGTGAAAAAGTCGCAAATTTTAGCGCAACTATGACGTGTATCAAAACGTGCTATATTTTTGTTTTTTACACCCTGAGACTGGCGTAAATCTGTTGATATATTCCCCCAAAGTATATTACAAAGTTGCAGAAGTTTTCGTCCTACATTGATTAAGTCCCTTTAAATCCTCTCTTCGCCGGGGGCCGTGTGACCCTCCGAGCTGATTAAGTCCTCGCAGTGGGAAGCCGCAGTCAGCGTGCAGGTCCCATCAGCCATTTATATTACAGGTGGATAATGGAAGAGATTTGTCACCCTTCACCCTGTGCTCAATTCTCAGGAAATCAATAGGACTCCGCTCTGTGCTGAAATTAACTGCAGGGCATGGAAGCCGCACATCATCTCCGCACCGCATGGCAGAATTTTTTGTTGTTGTTTTTTTTCTTCGAGGTGTGATTATGTTGCACTATCAATAGGATGCATCAGTCCCTCCCGGGCATTGGGGGGGGGGGGTTGGCCCGCTCCAAGAGGGGTTAACCGCTGATCAATGGACTCCCTCACCTGTAGCCTTAGTGCATTAATACGGTGTGTCATTGTATCGGGCAGCGTCACGCTCACTGCGGAGGTAGTCGGTGGCGGTTCCCGCAGGTGTTCCCACCATCATCAATAATACAAGGATACATTAGTTTTCTGCATTCTGCGCATTGAGCAGGAAAATAAATCACGCTGTGAAATCCGGAACACACCGTTATTTTAGTGATTGTTTCCCTAGCTAGAGACTGTAAAGCATGAGAGCGCAGGATTTAACTCTGACACTGCTCTCATATACTCATGAATAGAATTCGAGGCTTTGAGGAAACAGTAATTTCTTCCCAAAATCTGTACAATCACTTGTAAATAGAAGTCCTTGAGTCGTCCTCTTATGTCAAGTTGTTAAATTCTATTCAGTCATTTCTAAATTACAGTATATCTATTTCTGGGAAAGCTGGGTAATAATCAATATGGCTGTCATTGAAGAACATATAGGGGTTGTCACCTAGGTCCCCCAGACATTGTAATTGCAAATTTGTTTATCTACATGAGCGAGATATGTATAATATGTATAAATGCATAACATATTATTACCTACACCTATTTACCATTAAGGACTGAAGGAAAGCTTGCTGAGAGCTGAAATCCTGTACTGAGCCTGAGTTACATCCTGTAACTTACTCCAGAGCTGCACTCACTATTCTGCTGGTGGAGTCACTGTGTATATACATTACATTACTTATCCTGTACTGATCCTGAGTTACCTACTGTATTATACTCCAGAGCTGCGCTCACTCTTCTGCTGGTGGAGTCACTGTGTACATACATTACTTATCCTGTACTGATCCTGAGTTATATCCTGTATTATACTCCGGAGCTGCACTCACTATTCTGCTGGTGGGGTCACTGTGTACATACATTACATTACTTATCCTGTACTGATCCTGAGTTATATCCAGTATTATACTCCAGAGCTGCACTCACTATTCTCCTGGTGGCTTTTGGAAACAGACCGTAAGTAAGCTTGTTCAAAGACACGACTACCCCCCTCCTGTTAAGCTAAGCATCTATAATCGTTTTTCCTGATGTAAAAACTCTGCAGAATGTAAATCACCAAACCTCTGTGCAGACTGAACAAACAGGGAATGCAGGTGAGATTTCAGCTTGAAAGCCTGCAGAATAGTGAGTGCAGCTCCGGAGTATAATACAGGATGTAACTCAGGATCAGTACATGATAAGTTATGTACACAGTGACTCCACCAGCAGAATAGTGAGTGCAGCTCTGGAGTATAATACTAAGGGTATGTGCACACACACTAATTACGTCCGTAATTGACGGACGTATTTCGGCCGCAAGACCCGGACCGAACACACTGCAGGGAGCCGGGCTCAGTATGGGACAGTTGTCCTGCAGTGAGGCAGGGACTTCTAGCATCGTACATAAGTATGATGCTAGGAGCCCGGCTCCCTGCACTGTGTTCGGTCCGGTACTTGCGGCCGAAATACGTCCGTCACTTACGGACGTAATTAGTGTGTGTGCACATACCCTAAATGTAACTCAGGATCAGTACAGAATAAGTAATGTAATGTATCTACAGAATAACTCCACCAGCAGAATAGTGAGTGCAGCTCTGGAGTATAATACAGGATGTAACACAGGATCAGCGCAGGATAAGAAATATAATGTATATACACAGTGACACCACTTTTTATATAGATTCCATTTAAATATACAAAAATTAATTTCATCTGTTCCAGCATAGTAATATTCTCCGCTGCATTGGCGCAGTACTTTTGAAATTTGCAGAGGCAAAAACATGAAAAGTTATTCACAGGACCGGAGTTCCATTACCAGTCACTGAGGCAGGAAATGATCAAAATTAAATAAATTTTTATGCTGTTTCTAGTAATGTGGATACTGGAGTGTGAGAAGATCAAAATAGCTGCAAGTTGGTTTCTTATTTCTGCATCTCTGACTGCATCATGTTATTAAGAGATTACTGTCTACAGGGGGGCCGTATAGTACTATCTACAGGGGGCATGTGTCTATGGGGGAGAGGGCGTATACCACTGTCTACAGGGGGGCTGTATAGCACGGTCTATAGGGGGGGGGGCTGTATAGCACTTTCTACATGTGATGGGGCTGTGTGTGGCACCCAGGGGAGGGGGGGAGCCAGTCAAAAGTTTGCTGTGGGGCCCAGTGTTTCCTAGTTACACCCCTGAATATATCTACTATAATACTGCTCCTATATACAAGAATATAACTACTATAATACTGCCACTATATACAAGAATATAACTACTATAATACTGCCCCCTATATACAAGAACATAACTACTATAATACTGCTCCTATATACAAGAATATAACTACTATAATACTGCTCCCTATATACAAGAATATAACTACTATAATACTGCTCCTATATACAAGAATATAACTACTATAATACTGCTCCTATATACAAGAACATAACTACTATAATACAGCCCCCTATATACAAGAATATAACTACTATAATACTGCCCCCTATGTACAAGAATATAATTACTATAATACTGCTCCCTATATACAAGAATATAACTACTATAATACTTCCCCCTATATTCAAGAATATAACTACTATAATACTGCTCCTATATACAAGAATATAATTACTATAATACTGCTCCTATATACAAGAATAGAACTACTACAATACTGCTCCTATATACAAGAATATAACTACTATAATACTGCCCCTATATACAAGAATATAACTACTATAATACTGCTCCTATATACAAGAATATAACTACTATAATACTGCCCCCTATATACAAGAATATAACTACTATAATACTGCCCCCTATATACAAGAATATAACTACTATAATACTGCCTCCTATATACAAGAATATAACTACTATAATACTGCCCTCTTATATACAAGAATATAACTACTATAATACTGCTCCTATATACAAGAATATAACTACTATAATACTGCCCCCTATATACAAGAATATAACTACTATAATACTGCTCCCTATATACAAGAATATAACTACTATAATACTGCTCCCTATATACAAGAATATAACTACTATAATACTGCCACTATATACAAGAATATAACTACTATAATACTGCCCCCTATATACAAGAATATAATTACTATAATACTGCTCCCTATATACAAGAATATAACTACTATAATACTGCCCCTATATACAAGGATATAACTACTATAATACTGCTCCTATATACAAGAATATACTACTATAATACTGCCCCATTATACAAGAATATAACTACTATAATACTGCCCCTATATACAAGAATATAACTACTGTAATACTGCCCCTATATACAAGAATATAACTACTATAATACTGCTCCAATATACAAGAATATAACTATTATAATACTGCCCCCTATATACAAGAATATAACTACTATAATACTGCCCCCTATGTACAAGAATATAATTACTATAATACTGCTCCCTATATACAAGAATATAACTACTATAATACTGCCCCCTATATACAAGAAAATAACTACTATAATACTGCCTCCTATATACAAGAATATAATTACTATAATACTGCTCCCTATATACAAGAATATAACTACTATAATACTGCCCCCTATATACAAGAATATAACTACTATAATACTGCCTCCTATATACAAGAATATAACTACTATAACACTGCCCACTATATACAAGAATATAACTACTATAATACTGCCTCCTATATACAAGAATATAACTACTATAATACTGCCTCCTATATACAAGAATATAACTACTATAATACTGCCCATATATACAAGAATATAACTACTATAATACTGCCCCTATATACAAGAACATAACTACTATAATACTGCCCCTATATACAAGAACATAACTACTATAATACTGCTCCTATATACAAGAATATAAGTACTATAATACTGCCCCCTATATACAAGAATATAACTACTATAATACTGCCCCCTATATACAAGAATATAACTACTATAATACTGCCCCCTATATACAAGAACATAACTACTATAATACTGCCCCCTATATACAAGAATATAACTACTATAATACTGCCCCTATATACAAGAACATAACTACTATAATACTGCTCCTATATACAAGAATATAAGTACTATAATACTGCCCCCTATATACAAGAATATAACTACTATAATACTGCCCCCTATATACAAGAATATAAGTACTATAATACTGCCCCCTATATACAAGAACATAACTACTATAATACTGCTCCTATATACAAGAATATAATTACTATAATACTGCCCCCTATATACAAGAATATAACTACTATAATACTGCCCCCTATATACAAGAATATAACTACTATAATACTGCCCCTATATACAAGAACATAACTACTATAATACTGCTCCTATACACAAGAATATAGCTACTATAATACTGCCCCTATATACAAGAACATAACTACTATAATACTGCTCCTATACACAAGAATATAGCTACTATAATACTGCCCCTATATACAAGAAAATAACTACTATAATACTGCCTCCTATATACAAGAATATAATTACTATAATACTGCCCCCTATATACAAGAATATAACTAATATAATACTGCCCCCTATATACAAGAATATAACTACTATAATACTGCCCATATATACAAGAATATAATTACTATAATACTGCCCCCTATATACAAGAATATAACTACTATAATACTGCTCCTATATACAAGAATATAATTACTATAATACTTCCCCCTATATACAAGAATATAACTACTATAATACTGCTCCTATATACAAGAATATAATTACTATAATACTGCTCCTATATACAAGAATAGAACTACTACAATACTGCTCCTATATACAAGAATATAACTACTATAATAAAGCCCCCTATATACAAGAATATAACTACTATAATACTGCCCCTATATACAAGAATATAACTACTATAATACTGCTCCTATATACAAGAATATAACTACTATAATACTGCCCCCTATATACAAGAATATAACTACTATAATACTGCCCCCTATATACAAGAATATAACTACTATAATACTGCCTCCTATATACAAGAATATAACTACTATAATACTGCCCCCTATATACAAGAATATAACTACTATAATACTGCCCATATATACAAGAATATAACTACTATAATACTGCCCCCTATATACAAGAATATAACCACTATAATACTGCTCCTATATACAAGAATATAACTACTATAATACTTCCCCCTATATACAAGAATATAACTACTATAATACTGCTCCTATATACAAGAATATAATTACTATAATACTGCTCCTATATACAAGAATAGAACTACTACAATACTGCTCCTATATACAAGAATATAACTACTATAATAAAGCCCCCTATATACAAGAATATAACTACTATAATACTGCCCCTATATACAAGAATATAACTACTATAATACTGCTCCTATATACAAGAATATAACTACTATAATACTGCCCCCTATATACAAGAATATAACTACTATAATACTGCTCCTATATACAAGAATATAACTACTATAATACTGCCCCCTATATACAAGAATATAATTACTATAATACTGCTCCCTATATACAAGAATATAACTACTATAATACTGCTCCCTATATACAAGAATATAACTACTATAATACTGCCACTATATACAAGAATATAACTACTATATTACTGCCCCCTATATACAAGAATATAATTACTATAATACTGCTCCCTATATACAAGAATATAACTACTATAATACTGCCCCTATATACAAGGATATAACTACTATAATACTGCTCCTATATACAAGAATATACTACTATAATACTGCCCCATTATACAAGAATATAACTACTATAATACTGCCCCTATATACAAGAATATAACTACTGTAATACTGCCCCTATATACAAGAATATAACTACTATAATACTGCTCCAATATACAAGAATATAACTACTATAATACTGCCCCCTATGTACAAGAATATAACTACTATAATACTGCTCCTATATACAAGAATATAACTACTATAATACTGCCCCTATATACAAGAATATAACTACTATAATACTGCCCTCTATATACAAGAATATAACTAGTATAATACTGCTCCTATATACAAGAATATAACTACTATAATACTGCCCCCTATATACAAGAATATAACTACTATAATACTGCCCTCTATATACAAGAATATAACTACTATAATACTGCCCCTATATACAAGAATATAACTACTATAATACTGCCCTCTATATACAAGTATATAACTAGTATAATACTGCTCCTATATACAAGAATATAACTACTATAATACTGCCCCCTATATACAAGAATATAACTACTATAATACTGCCCCCTATATACAAGAATATAACTACTATAATACTGCCCCTATATACAAGAATATAACTACTATAATACTGCCCCTATATACAAGAATATAACTACTATAATACTGCCCCTATATACAAGAATATAACTACTATAATACTGCCCCCTATATACAAGAATATAACTACTATAATACTGCCCCCTATATACAAGAATATAACTACTATAATACTGCCCCCTATATACAAGAATATAACTACTATAATACTGCCCCTATATACAAGAATATAACTACTATAATACTGCCCCTATATACAAGAATATAACTACTATAATACTGCCCCTATATACAAGAATATAACTACTATAATACTGCCCCTATATACAAGAATATAACTACTATAATACTGCCTCCTATATACAAGAATATAACTACTGTAATACTGCCCCCTATATACAAGAATATAACTACTATAATACTGCCCCTATATACAAGAATATAAGTATTATAATACTGCCCCCTATATACAAGAATATAACTACTATAATACTGCTCCTATATACAAGAATATAACTACTATAATACTGCTCCTATATACAAGAATATAACTACTATAATACTGCCCCCTATATACAAGAATATAACTACTATAATACTGCCCCCTATATACAAGAATATAACTACTATAATACTGCTCCTATATACAAGAATATAACTACTATAATACTGCCCCCTATATACAAGAATATAACTACTATAATACTGCTCCTATATACAAGAATATAACTACTATAATACTGCCCCCTATATACAAGAATATAACTACTATAATACTGCCCATATATACAAGACTATAATTACTATAATACTGCCCCATATATACAAGACTATAACTACTATAACACTGCTCCCTATATACAAGAATATAACTACTATAATACTGCCCCCTATATACAAGAATATAACTACTATAATACTTCTCCTTTATACAAGAATATAACTACTATAATACTGCCCCCTATATACAAGAATATAACCACTATAATACTGCTCCTATATACAAGAATATAACTACTATAAGGGCATGACCACACGTGGCGGATTTCCTCCGCAACTGTCCGCATCAATGCCGCACAGAATCTGCGTTGCAGATTCTGCTGCGGATCTGCACAAAATGTGCAGTACATTGATGCGGACTAGCTGCTGCGGACTGCGGGAAAAGTGCTTCCCTTCTCCCTATCAGTGCAGGATAGAGAGAAGGGACAGCACTTTCCCTAGTGAAAGTAAACGATTTTCATACTTACCGGCCGTTGTCTTGGTGACGCGTCCCTCTTTCGGCATCCAGCCCGACCTCCCTGGATGACGCGCCAGTCCATGTGACCGCTGCAGCCTGTGCTTGGCCTGTGATTGGCTGCAGCCGTCAATTACACTGAAACGTCATCCTGGGAGGCCGGACTGGAGACAGACGCAGGGAGTTCTCGGTAAGTATGAACTTATATGTTTTTTTACAGATACATGTATATTGAGATCGGTAGTCACTGTCCCGGGTGCAGAAACAGTTACTGCCGATCGCTTAACTCTTTCAGCACCCTGGACAGTGACTATTTACAGACGTCTCCTAGCAACGCTCCCGTCATTACGGGAGCCCCATTGACTTCTTCAGTCTGGCTGTAGACCTAGAAATACATAGGTCCAGCCAGAATGAAGAAATGTCATGGTAGTAAAACCAATACGCTCCGCAGCACACATAAGATCTGCGGACTTCATTGCGGAATTTTGACTCTCCATTGAAGTCAATGGAGAAATTCCGCCATGAGTCCGCCACTGCTCCGCAACAGACAGAGCATGCTGCGGACACCAAATTCCGCTCCGCAGCCTATGCTCCGCAGCGGAATGTTACGCCTCGTCTAAACGAACACTGCTAAATTAAAGTGTAAGTCAATGGACAAACGGCACCGCTGCGGATTAACGCTGCGGAGTGTCCGCAGCGGAATTTTAGTGAAATTCCGCCACGTGTGAACCCGCCCTAATACTGCCCCCTATATACAAGAATATAACTACTATAATACTGCTCCTATATACAAGAATATAATTACTATAATACTGCTCCTATATACAAGAATAGAACTACTACAATACTGCTCCTATATACAAGAATATAACTACTATAATAAAGCCCCCTATATACAAGAATATAACTACTATAATACTGCCCCTATATACAAGAATATAACTACTATAATACTGCTCCTATATACAAGAATATAACTACTATAATACTGCCCCCTATATACAAGAATATAACTACTATAATACTGCCCCCTATATACAAGAATATAACTACTATAATACTGCCTCCTATATACAAGAATATAACTACTATAATACTGCTCCTATATACAAGAATATAACTACTACAATACTGCACCTATATACAAGAATATAACTACTATAATACTGCCCCCTATATACAAGAATATAACTACTATAATACTGCTCCTATATACAAGAATATAACTACTATAATACTTCCCCTATATACAAGAATATAACTACTATAATACTGCCCCTATATACAAGAATATAACTACTATAATACTGCCCCCTATATACAAGAATATAACTACTATAATACTGCCCCCTATATACAAGAATATAACTACTATAATACTGCCCACTATATACAAGAATATAATTACTATTATACTGCTCTTATATACAAGAATATAAATACTATAATACTGCTCCTATATACAAGAATATAACTACTATAATACTGCTCCTATGTATAAGAATATAACTACTATAATACTGCCCCCTATATACAAGAATATAACTACTATAATACTGCCCCCTATATACAAGAATATAACTACTATAATACTGCCCCCTATATACAAGAATATAACTACTATAATACTGCCCACTATATACAAGAATATAATTACTATTATACTGCTCTTATATACAAGAATATAAATACTATAATACTGCTCCTATATACAAGAATATAACTACTATAATACTGCTCCTATGTATAAGAATATAACTACTATAATACTGCCCCCTATATACAAGAATATAACTACTATAATACTGCCCCTATATACACGAATATAACTACTATAATACTGCCCCCTATATACAAGAATATAACTACTATAATACTGCCCACTATATACAAGAATATAATTACTATTATACTGCTCTTATATACAAGAATATAAATACTATAATACTGCCCCTATATACAAGAATATAACTACTATAATACTGCCCCCTATATACAAGAATATAACTACTATAATACTGCCCACTATATACAAGAATATAATTACTATTATACTGCTCTTATATACAAGAATATAAATACTATAATACTGCCCCCTATATACAAGAATATAACTACTATAATACTGCTCCTATATACAAGAATATAACTACTATAATACTGCTCCTATGTATAAGAATATAACTACTATAATACTGCCCCCTATATACAAGAATATAACTACTATAATACTGCCCCCTATATACAAGAATATAACTACTATAATACTGCCCCCTATATACAAGAATATAACTACTATAATACTGCTCCTATATACAAGAATATAACTACTATAATACTGCCCCCTATATACAAGAATATAACTACTATAATACTGCTCCTATATACAAGAATATAACTACTATAATACTGCCCCCTATATACAAGAATATAACTACTATAATACTGCCACCTATATACTAGAATGTAACTACTATAATACTGCCCCCTATATACAAGAATATAACTACTATAATACTGCCCCCTATATACAAGAATATAACTACTACAATACTGCCCTATTTATGAATCTTCTGTATTCTCTTAGTCAAAATGGGAAAATGACTTGATTGTACTTTTAGGATATTTGCTGATATGATTGTTTTCCTTATGGAGTTGATAATTGGACTTGAGAGTTACAGAATGGAAGGCAATGAGTAAAAAAGATGTTTCCCACTTTAGCGGTAGCAGCAGATTGTGCAGCCATTATCTAGAATTCGCTAGAATTTTTTCTTTGTAACACTTTGTTCTTCATAAGCATGCGGTCAGTTATTCCTCCCAGATAAATAAGGAGCCGCTTCTTATTATTTTCTTTTGTTCGGGGCAGTTCCTTAATAATTTCAAAACAAATTAAGTCTTGATAATCATTTTCGTAGCTTCAGCCGTCAGCGTGTATTTTTTTCTTCTTGCTTTCGACTCCTGTAACCATGGGAATGGCCTTTTCTAAAAGACCTCAAATAACGGGAAGGTGCAATTATCGGCAGAAGTCCCCAGACACAGGTATCAATCCGGCAGATCCCTGAATGATTGCAGCGCTTTTAAGTAAACCAGAGGCATTTAGTGAAAAGTGACCCTTTTTTCCTCCTGTTTCAAGTGTTGCAATTTTTTATTATAGATTTTTTTATTTTATTATTTACATAGTTATTGGGGCTGTGATCTTACTCCGAGCTGCCGTAAAGGCCCTTTTACACGGGCCAATAAACAGGTGAATGAATTCTCGTACGAACGCTAGTTCCCGATCCTTGACTTGTGTAAACAGGGCAACGATCAGCCGACAAAGCTGATCAACATGCTGCTATCGTAGGACGGCGCTTGTTACCGGGCTAAATAGCCGTTCCAGAAAATTGCTTTACAACAGGTTATTTTGGCCATGAGAAACCTAAATGAGTCATTGATTTCTATCAGGGAGCGTAGTGGGCATGCTCTGTGACATGTGCAGAAGACGCTATGTCGGAAGAGGGAGGTGAGTTGTCCCCATTACCTATTAATAATGAAGTGATCCTATATTTTCTGCCCCTAGACGCCTAATAGTAGTGTTTTTGATCTAATGATATTGTAATGACTGTACGCAGCACAAGCTGAAAAGTGACTGGAAATGTTAGCCTTTTGGGAGTGCTCAGTGGTTAGTTTGAAAACAGGAATATTTCAAGACTGATTGTTATCTAGATCGTGATATCACACCACAAAAATACCATCAAAAAAAGTCTTTAGGTTTCTTTCTGATTTGCGCATTTTCCATGTTCCCATAGAAGACAAATCCTGACTTAAAGGGGTTCTCCACCTGAAGTAATCTTTAAGAAAATGTTATTATTACCACAGCCTGAGATATGTTTGCATAATATGACTTCCATCATGCTGCCCCATGCCAATCCAGTTTTAAATGGACAGTCTGGTTGCTAGGGATAAAATACCAAGTTGTCAGGCAGATTATCCCTAGCAACTAGTCCATTTTAGATATTAGATCTTGAGCTCAAGTGTGCACTGCAGTATACCAGGGGACTGGGATAGAGCACACGGTCATTTTGTGTATTTTGATACTGTGTACCTGTGCCTTTTTGAATAGTAAACATGGGGATACTCTTACATTGAGGTCTAAATGTCCACATGACAGCCCACAATCCTTTTTCCATTCATTTCAAGAGAGGCAGCCTTCAGGAACTGCCAGGGAGAAAACCGCTATAATACTATAGATAGATAGTAATAATATAATAAGACACTTGGAGGCACAGCTCTGCAAAAAAATTACAATTTTGGACCACTTACTGGAAATACTCTTGAAAGTGGATGTCCGATCTCTACACTTGTGACCAATTTTTATTGCTCCAATGCATCTAAATATGAGAACAACTTTGCAAATCATCTTGATTAGAAATCTCCTACCGTTTTGTGTACACCACTCTTATGCAGACCAATGCGTTTCCATAGTTACAGACTACAAACAAACTGATCCTGTAGTCCTACTCCCTTCCTTCTGTCTCATACTTCCTGCTCATCTCCCAAATGATAATTGTTGGAAATGTATCGGCTTCCTGATCTTATTCTTTAGGGTTATAGTAATAGCGGCCATGTTTTCCTTATAAGTTGAGTCTCCCGCTTTTTTTTTTTTTCTAGAGAAAATAAGGCAACGATACGCCGACCTCCCCGGGGAGCTCCAGATCATCGAGCTTGAGAAGGATAAGAATGGGCTGGGTCTCAGTGTGGCCGGTAATAAGGACCGATCCCGGATGAGCATCTTCATTGTGGCCATTAATCCGGATGGACCTGCCGGAAGAGATGGAGGAATCCTTGTTGGGGATGAATTGCTGGAGGTAAAATGTGCCGTGTAATTGTCACTGTCCACATCGTATTATGTCTGCAGCACCAATGGTGTTAGGTGGTAGATCACTGCGGAGGGGGGGATATTTCTTCTTGTAGCTAGCAGGCACAGTATCACACATTATAGGCTTAGATACACTGGAGATTATATTATAATAAAGTTTAGTAACATTACATAATTGGGAATGCAGCGACATGATGAGCTTAGATACACCCGCTCAACAGATAGTATAACACATAATAGGATTAGATACATTGGTTTAGCAGAAAGGATCTCGCATGATTGGTTTAAGATATACTGGAGATTATATTCTAATAAAATGTAGTAACATTACTTGACTGGGAATCTAATAGAATGCTATGATGAGCTTAGATACACCAGCGCAACAGACAGACAGTATCACACATGATAGGATCATTTACACCGGCTCAGCAGACCGTATCATACATGATAGGATTAGATACACCATCTTAGCAGACCGTATCATACATGTCAGGATTAGATACACTGGCTCTTCAGACAGTATCACACATAATAGGATTAGATACGCTTGCTCTGCTGACAGGATCTCACATGATAGAATTAGATACACCGGCTCAGCAGACCGCATCGTACATGATTGGGTCAGAGCCAGTGTATCTAATCCTATCACATAAAAGATTAAATATACCGGATCAGCAGACTGTATCTCACATGATGGGATTAGATACACCAGCTCTGCAGACAGTATCACACATGATATGATTAGATACAGCAGCTCAGTAGACCGTATCATACATGATAGGATTAGATACACCGTCTCTGCAGACAGTATCACACTATCAAGGATATCACTGATCTTGGATGGCTCAGCAGACCGTATCATACATGATATGAATGCATACAGAAGCTCAGCAGACCTTATCATACATAATAGGATTAGATACAGCAGCCCAGTTTCACACTATCCAGGATATTTCTGATCTCAGATGGTTCTGCAGACAGTATCACTCATGATAGGATTAGATACAGAAGCCCAGTATCACACTATCCAAGATATCTCTGATCTCGGATGGCTCAGCAGACAGTATCATACATGATAGGATTAGATACAGTAGCTCAGTATCGCACTATCCAAGATATCTCTGATCTCGGATGGCTCAGCAGACCGTATCACTCATGATAGGATTAGATACAGCAGCTTAGCAGACCGTATCATATATGATTAGATACAGAAGCTCAGCAGACCGTATCACTCATGATAGGATTAGATACAGCAGCTCAGCAGACCGTATCATATATGATTAGATACAGAAGCTCTGCAGACAGTATCACTCATGATAGGATTAGATACAGAAGCTCAGCAGACTGTATCATACATGCTAGGATTAGATACAGCAGCTCAGTATCACACTATCCAGGATATCTCTGATCTCAGATGGCTCAGCAGACAGTATCACTCATGATAGGATTAGATACAGAAGCTCAGCAGACAGTATCACACAGGATTAGATACAGAAGCTCAGCAGACAGTATTATACATCATAGTATTAGCTAAAGAAGCTCAGCAGACAGTATCATATATGATAGGATTAGATACACAGTACAGCAGACAGTATCATACATGATAGGATTAGATACAGCAGCTCAGTATCACACTATCCAGGATATCTCTGATCTCGGATGCCTCTGCCACCCGTGTGCGTTCTACAATTGTTGGGTGGATTTCGCCGCTGTCCAGTGTTATCAGCGAGTCTCCATCCGGCCTCAGTATTTCATAAGTCTGTGATTTCTGATAGGAACGCTGTAAGCCGGGAACCATGTGGTGATTACAATCTTGTCTTCCTCCTCCTGTGATTATCTGTTTAACATACATTTCGGAGGCGCCTTCCCCTGGAAACGAGCCTGTAAATTGCTCTGGTTTATAGATTCTTGCAGTCGGATAGATTTGGGATCCTAGTGGGATGATATTCCATAATTGCATCAATTCTCTGTATTGTAGTTGGTTACGAATTGTATATTATAAATCTATAATTGGGGCCCGGGAACCAATAAAACCTTTCTATTTATGGCCGTTCCTTCCAGGCAGCCGGCAGGTGCTTTAGTGCTCTGCAATGGGATTGTTTTTCCTATATTGGATTCTTACTGTCTGATCCCTTCATGGCCGCAGATCATGTGACCCACATCCTTGAAGATTTAAGCACAGTTTCGCCGGGGATTTGTAATAACCATATAATGGTGTTTTGTAAATTGGATTTCCAAGTTATATAAAGGTCGGCAGGGACGGAACAAAATAAAGAACATTTCACCATATAATAAAATACTGCAAGATTTAAACCAGGAGGTGGTGGAGCATGTGTGGCATGAATGGTACCCCCAGAAAATGTTTGCCCCAAATACCTCACCAGCATCGATTGCGGCAGCTTCAAGCATTAGAGCAGATCTCCAGCACCCCTCCCCCACCACTTGTGGATTCTGTATCCACTGTAATGGAAATCCGCTCTCCATGCGTTGACTTTCCGCTGGGCTTGTGCTTCTACCCAGCAGCCAATCTGAATAAGCCGAGCTGCAGACTGTCAGGGCATGCCTAGAGTTGTAGATTCACAACCGCTGGCCCCTTCTTTATATTCACTTATAAGCTGTCAGGGCAAGCTGGGAGTAGTAGTTTCACAACAACCCATCAGCTTTTCTCTTATGCAGTGGATCCAGTTGATGGTGTCACGTTTGGTAAAATAATTTTCGTAGCCCTTTTCACCTTTGCTCGCTATGATGCCCCTAAGGGAAAATCCATTTTGTACCTGCGATGCCATTAGGCTGTCCGCCGCAGTCATCAGTCTATACAGTGCAGCCATTCAGCTCTGCTATACGGATAAATTGGAGAAGTTGTTTGGCCTATAACCCTTAGTAAAGATTCTAGAATGTGATGCGTCACCATTAACCTGCGTTTTATTGGTTGTCACCGCGCTAATCTCGCCTCTTGGGTTCTAAATAACTGCAGGAAAGGTCACGTCTCCATTATAAATACAACACAGGCACGTCCGCGGCGCACGCACAGCCTCTTGAGGAAGAGGAGCTGTCAGTCAGCTGTCTGTATCCTTAGCCCATGTTCATGACGTAGACTCCTGATTGACTGTTCCGCATCCCAGGAGCTTTGTGCAGCCTTCTCTCTTGTTTCAGGTGGAGATGCGGTGGAGCCGGGAAGAGGTTTCTCCGCTTTATAGTCACATGATATTGGGAAAAAGTAAAATGTCTAAAATAGTCTGTCAATGAAGACTAATCATTGTATAGTGAAGAGTTTTGCAGGTTAAAAATATAATTTGTGTTTCAATTCTTCACGGTTTTCAAGATATCTGCTTGCTGTCCGTAAATGTGAACATTCTTGGACTGAACAATTCAAACCTATTACTTTACAGCTGAGCAGTAGCTACAGTTGTATCGAGTTTAGACATTTCTCTGTGAGCTAAAAGGTTTGGACTCCAGACTGAGACACATTTCACTTGCACTGATAGGGTATGTTCACACGGCGGGGGTCCGTAACGGCTGAAATTACGGGGATGTTTCAGCCTGAAAACATCCCCGTAATTTCAGCCGTACCGGCATGTGCAGGCGCTTGAACGCCGCGTCAATTACGGCCGTAATTAGCGCTGCTATTCATTGGAGTCAATTAATAGCGGCTCCAATTACGGCCAAAGAAGTGACAGGTCACTTCTTCTACGCGGGCGTCTATTTACGCGCCGTCATTTGACAGCAGCGCGTAAATATACGCCTCGTGTGAACAGACAAACGTCTGCCCATTGCTTTCAATGGGCAGATGTTTGTCAGCGCTATTGAGGCGCTATTTTCGGGCGTAATTCGGGGCAAAAACGCCCGATTTACGTCCGTAAATAGGCCGTGTGAACATACCCATACAGTGTAGCAAACTCAGGACAGGGTAGAGATTTGTGCTGCTGATACTTCTTTCGGGGGAAACAAGTGATAAAGACTTTGGGTGAGAGAAGTTTAAATGGGTCTCTACGTTATACCATCCCTACTTGTTCGGAGAATCCCTTGACCGTAAACTGATCAGCGATCAGCTGTGATCTGGGGAAACCTGGCAGTAAGTGTAATGTTTTCCTGCAGCGCCACCACAGGTGAAATCAAGTATTACATAGTGTCCATTCATATCAATGTGTTGTCTGTGTAATACAGGACAGGACCTCCAGAGAGAGAGAGAGACGCTCTATGTAACCGCTCTCCACTCTGACCAAGAGATGAGGATCCTGAACAGAGGACCCCCCACTATTAACTCAGAATTCCCTAATAGGGGGTATGGAATTGGTTTTTCTAAAGTAGACAACACCTTTAAGGTAAATTTATTTTACCAGGGACGTAACTAGAGTTTAAAGGGCCCAATAGCAAAGTTAGGAAAATGCAAACAGCAGCCCTCATAGTAGGGCTAGACTGCAGAAAGGCACCACCATATCTTTTCCCCTAAAAAAAAAATTATGTTTCTGGTCCTGTCCCGTCAGTCTCGTGGCCCCATAGAAGCGACTATAGTTTCACCCATAAGCGGCACAATTTTATATGGATATTGCTTGTTACCAGGTATAACTTTACACTCGGGGGCAGCTACAGAGTGTGTAGAGGGATCAGTCACTCCTGGTGCCTGAGGGGGTACAGAGGTCCCAGTACCACATTAGAAGATACCAGTATTATAAATAGTAGTTGGGGCCCTATTACAGATGTTTTATTAGGACCAGGAGCTTTAGGTTCTGTTTCTGTATTCGCTGGTAGGAATTGCGCTTTACATTTCCTACTTTTTTTCCGGAGGTCGTTACTTGTGATCTCTTCATCATAGTCGCTCTCTGGGGCGGCGTAGCTCCGGTACACTGCTCTGCCGCAGCTCCCTCAGCTATTTACACTGTGAAAATGAAGATGGACTCAGTAGACTCTCAATACCTTTCTGTTTTATTTGTGTTCTAGCTGAATAACCAGATTCTCTTCGGAAAAAGTCACCAAAATGCGTCAGCAATTATCAAGTCTGCTCCCTCCAAGGTGAAGCTGGTGCTTATTAGGTAAGTCTTTATATGGGATTAAAGGGAAAGTCTCGTATTCAACTTTGATAAACTAGATGTAAGTATGTAGGCGGAAAATAATGTGTGGTGTTGTATTTTAAATGTTTTAATTTTTTTATGTGACCTGGTTGAAGCAGGGAAAGTCTCTCTGTGCAAAGCTTATAATGAAAAGCCCGTAAGAACAAGAGGGCAAAAAAATAAGATAAATCCTGGAAACCCCTTGAAGGTTCCTTATTATGTCAGGAGAAAATTTGTATTTACTTTTTGCAATAAAATGTCCAAATCAAGTGCATTTCTGGTGTCCAGTGGTTTGAATCTCCCCCACTGGTTTTGAGTGGTTTAGTACTCCAGTACTTTGTTTCCAGTGGGTTAGTACTCCAGTCCCTGGTGGCCACTGGGGTTGATGCATTAGTCCATTGTGGCCTGTAGTTTGTTGCACCAGTACTCCGTGTCAGGGCCGGTGTCAACACCTGGCGAACCCAGGCAAATGCCGTGGCCCGCTTAACTTGGGTGGGTCCACTCGGCTGCCGCGTGCTGACGCAGCCGTCATGACTTCTTCAGGAGTAAAATCCCCGGCTAGAGCTTTGCCGAGGCTCTGACCAGGGATTCCGCTCCAGGAGGAGCCTTGGACGTCACTGTCCATAGCGCTGTGTGGCACTACCTGGGAGGGGGGCTTAGTGGCACTACCTGGGAGGGGGGCTTAGTGGCACTACCTGGGAGAGGGGCTGAGTGGCACTACCTTGGAGGGGTGCTGGGTTACACTACCAGGGAGGGGCTGTGTGGCACTACCTGAGTGGGTGGGCTTTGTGGCACTACCTGGGAGGGCAGGCTTTGTGGCAGTACCTACGAGTGGGCTTTGTTGTCCTACCTACGAGGGGGCCTGTGTGGCACAATCTACAGTCAGCACTGTGGCATTATCTACGGAGGGCACTTAATATATAGGGGCACAAAATGGAGGCCTAACGTCTATATGGGGGCACAAAGTTTTCTGCCATTTTACTGCCGCCGTTGTTCCCCCGTAAAGGAGCCCACTAAGTCTGTGTCGCCCAAGGCCCCACATAAACCTGGAGCCGGCCCTCCTCCGTGTCAAGTGGTTTGATGCATCATCACCTGGTGGCCACTGGGATTGATGTACCCGTCCATGGAGTCTGGTAGTTTGATGCACCAGTCATCGTGTCCAGTGATTTAGTGCTCCACCATTTGGTTTTGACTGGTTTAGCGCTCCAGGCCCTGGTATCTAGCAGTCAATTGCTTGCTATTATACCCGTCCCCGTCCCGTCCCCCGCTGCTACATTCACTGGCTTAAGTTGGCCATACACTTTTTATATAGCTGTTGGCCGAACGTTCACTATTCCTCCTGACTCAAATGCACACTCAGCTCAGCCGAGCGCACATGTGTTCTCAATGGGATGAAGGGAGTCTGGCAGCAGATCTCTACTAATGAACAAAATAATCTGGCATTTTGAAATTTAAGATGTCCGATCCTTTTTTCCCCCGACATATATCCTGAGAGTCCGGACGCCACCATACACATTAGAAGCTCGGCCGGTGCCACTGAAATCAGCAGGTTCGTCTGTCCTACATCTAATGTTTATGGCCAGCTTTAGAGTTTCCTGCAATCATCGGATCACCAGACTATCACACTGTTCCGGCATAGATTTCCACAGGAAAGTAATAATGGAACGGCTGTAATCTGACAGCTGCTTCCTCCTCTGTGATCCGCACCCCCTGACCCTAATAGAATGACATCATCACTGCTGCATCGTTGTCTTCATTGTTTCCCTGGTGTGTGGACTGGATGTGTAGATGTAGATCTACAAGGACACTTGAATTCATCATTGTTGGACAAACATCTCAATTAATACAGCTTCATGTTATAAAATTGCGCTCTTAACGTGTTTTCATGGGCGCCTGAATGTCGCTTTACGGTAAGACGATCCAATATACCACAAACGATCTCGCTGTAAAGTTTTTATTTCATTAACACTAAAATGACTTGATGGATAATAAATAAAAGTTCTAATGAATTCTCTGTTCCTGTAAGAAGTTTATCCGTATTGTGCGCAGAGATTTCATATTAAAACGTCTCGCCGGGAGAGATCAAAAGACGTAATTTGGCATTTAAGTAAGCGCCTTAGTCAGCAGAACATTTGCATATCTTAGCCGAGTTCCCTTTGTAATAACCCTGTAAAGACGCTCTGTTTTCAGAGGGGAAAATAATTAAACTAAAGCCAAATGATAACTCTACAAGACGCCCTGGAGAGCGGCCTTACCCCATCCGAGCCTGCTCCTTCCTACAGGATAACCTTATCCTTTCCTGTTAAATATATACGTTTAAACGAATGTCCTCTTATTGTTTTCGGTAGTCTGTAATCCACTGCCTTTCTCAATAGAATATTTCCCTGTTCTTCCCCCATGATTTACACCGCAGCTCTGCTCTATTAGGGCACCGCTATAATCATTGACTCCAGCATAGCTCCATTGTCTATTGTCAACTAAAATAATCGGTAATTCACCTCCAGCCTCATCGGAGGCTCTGGCTGCTGCAGCTCTGCCCTCCTTAATGCTTTACACTTCAGCTCTGCTCATTCAGATTGACCTGAATTAAATTTTAGTCCTAATTTATAATTCTTATTGTAATAATGGATAGTTCCATCATATATTCTT